>NW_027501934.1:0-55280 GCF_021521415.1 Bidens hawaiensis | reverse complement strand
GCTGGGCAGAAGAAAAATGAGCAGGGTGGGTTCTCCTTGCGATCGGCGCGGCTTATGGGTTAGGGTTAGGTTAATCCAAGTTTTATGATATAAATTAGATGTTATTCATTAGCTCTCGAAGTTTAAGGGATGTGGTAACTTGGGTAAAAAGGTTAGATAAATTAACGTACCGGGAAGATGGTCGGGTCAACGAAAGATGCCAGACAAATCCCAAGAAAACATACATACTCTACAGGCAGGAAATCTTTAAACCTATAAATTAGCGGGCGTTACAATTGGTTTGACAATTGGTTTTTAAGATTTAGTACGCGCGTATTCGACTCGATTTACATACCGACGAGTGAGTTGTGCATCATGGTTAGCCCCGACCATGATCGTAGGGTGGATTTGGTTAATTGAAGGGTTTTAGGGGATGAGGTAAAGTAATTAGGTATGGGCCTGTGTTGGGCTTGAACGGCCCATTAGGCAAGTGTGTTCTTAAGATCTAGTTTAGTGACGCGTTGTGTACAATTTACAGGCCCTTACTTGTGAGTGTGCACTTAGGGATTTCCTAGCTCGTTGCAGGTGTTCGGTTGATTTCAGGTGAGTTCTTGATGCCTCGTTTAACTCTTTTTATGTTTTGGGCTAGCATGCACACCTAAGCGATTTTGCTTGATGAAATGTTTTAAACTATTTTTGCATAGGCTTGCTATATTGGTAGGCCTTGGAATGTTATAGAATGTGTGTATGTATATATATTATGGTATGGCCAGTATTTGGCGAATGTTGTAGTCGTTATCGACTACGGAATGTTACGTATGCCTACTTCGTGTTTGCATGCGCTGAATGGAATGTTACGTGTTGGGGTTGTACGTTTTCTCGGCCCTGAATGTTATTATTGAATGTTATATATATATATATATTTATATATATAGGAATGCACGTATAGAGATGTTCATACGTAAGGATGATTATTTATTAAATGTGATGACCTAACTGATGTATTTCCGTTTACAGTTTTAAAACCGTTGGAATGATTATTAAGACTTGTGTTACTTATTTAAAAACTTAAACTCACTCAGCTTAAGCTGACTTTGTGTGCATGTTAGTGTGAGTTTCAGGTTAGGAAGAGGATGCCTTATCGCTTGGACATGCACGAAGCTACTTGGACGGTGAAGGGCATACGGGATTTAAAGACTTTATTATTAAACATTTCCTTTTAAAAATTTTTATTAAAGATAATTAAGTTGGTTTTGGGCAAAATTCCCGGGTTTTGGGAACTTATTTTATTATTTACGTTTTCCGCTGAATTTTACTCTAAAATTGGTTGCTTAATGGAATGATTGATTTTTTTTAGTTTAAATATTTTATAAGTGTTTTGTATGATTACCAACTGTGGGGTTCCCAGGGTTCGGGGCCTTAGAGTTAATATAACATTATCAATATAACAGTTATAACATTTGACGATCTTCCATAATGCTTTCATAAGACACAACCCGATAGAAAATCTTTTACACTAAAAGGTTTATAAAGTTTCGCGAACTTTAGTACTTACTAAATGCTTCTTTGTAAATTTTTATTTTTCCTTGAGTTATAAAACAAAAAATCACGTTTTTACAATGGATTTTCACAAACTTAAACGAATCTCACCAATCATTTCTTTTCCCGTTCCTTTTCAACGCCAACGAGTTTCGAGTTAATAAGTCATACCATCGCCCTTATAATAATTTTCAGACCGCAATCCATCTTCGAGAAGACAAGCATTGCAAGCTACCTTTTGTTTTCATTCCTTTCTTCTTCATATAGATATATTGTTATATATATTATTCCGTTTGGACATTATCAAAATAATTCTTATGCATTGTTTTTTTTTCGAAGATTTGTTTACGAATTTCATATTGAGTTGCTTATTCGTTAATTAGTGAACTATTTTCATTCGTAGTTGCATTTTGAATCGGCTTACTTTGTTATTTCAATCTTGTGGTCTATAACCGATTTCCCATAAACGTAATTGTTTAGTGGAAGTTGGGACTATGAGCATGTTATATATTATACATGTTGAGTTTGCTATTATTACACAAATTGTTTTGATTGCTTGATTTATTCTAGCTTCGCTCAATGTTTTATTCAAATAATTTTGCATTTTTGACCTCAATGTTTCATCAATTTGACCAAGGTTTTACTGGTCTTTAAAGTTTCAATTATTTTATCCTCAATGTTTTATCAAATTGAGGCCAAAGTTTTACTTTGATCTCGAAGTTATAATTATTTATCCTTATTCCAAAGGTTGCGTTTATTCACATTGATATTTTATTGGAAACTTTTAACTGATTAACGAGTCATTATTGGCTCCTAGGACTTACATTATTCTGATATTTTGATATTAAAATTTTGTTCACCTATCCTATTATCGAACCCAATGCTTTACCGACTTTCGTGTTGGTATTTATTGGCTCAATGCCACATTTATTTATTCACTTATACTCGAATCCAATGCCTTGTTTAAATACAATGATCTTCATGTCCTTGATGTTCTCACTCATTATTCTTTTAAGTTACGTTTATTTTATTTGAACTTCAATAACATCATTAATCTCGTTTAAAATTTCAATGATTTTATTTGAACATAATGTTTTCGCTTATCCTTTACCTCAAGGACTAGTTTATAGATTTTTGTTAATTTCCAACCCTTATCGTTTATTATTCTTAATTTAAAAGCTTTCATATAAGAATTTATTTTATCCTAACCCACACAATGGGGCGGATTATGTGGACCATCCGGCGATAAAGGTAATTAAGGGTCGACACGTAATTATCCAAGTCCTCGCATGGAAGACATAATAAGTACGTTGTGTGCAATAACTCGAAACTTGGAATAATTTTTAAAGACGGGACAAATGAAATATGATAAGGGAAAGGTGGATACGCCGCTGGTACATCCTATATATAAGTGTCCTTACTATATTCCCATTTGTAGCGTCTTTCGGGTCATTCAAAGATCGATGTTATTGTTTTTATTTACTTATTCATTTGCAAAAATTGTTAAAAATTTTAAACAACTCCCTATATTAGTTGTTTTCTTATAAAATTTTATTTTTATTTTAATTTCGGGACGAAATTTCTAAAAGTTGTGAATCCTGTAACATTCGTTATTTTTTTTAAAATTCGAAAACCCGACCCGCTTTGAATTTTCGTTTTTGCTTATAACTATGTGTGTGTGTGTAAGACCCCGAATCCCGGGAATTCTACAGTTGGTAATCATATTCAAAAATTCTCAAAAATTTAAAGTCAAACAATTTCATCTTATTAAAAATTGTTTTAGAGTAATAAACAGCGGAAAATCACAAGTACTAAAACCAAGTTCCCAAAACCATAATTTAAATGTTTAAAGTAATAATGAAAAGAAAACAGTTTGCGTATTAATCTCCGACTAGTTATGCCTTCAACCGTCCAAGTAGTCTCGAGCACGTCCAAGCGATAAGCATCCTCCACTAAACCTGAAACTCACACTAACATACACACAAAGTCAGCTTGAGCTGAGTGAGTTCAAGTTTTAATAATAGACATTTAAATAAATCATTCCAAGGGTTTGAATATAAAAAAAACGGGATTATAAAACATTCCAAGAGTCTAAAATATAATACGGGATACGCACAGTTAGGCCATCATCAACACTAAGTATTCGTACGTAGACATCTATATACATCCATATATTTATATCCCTATAATTACCATCCAAATAATAACATCAGGGTTGAGCACACGTACAACCCAAACACGTAACATCTAATCCAAGTAATAACATTAGGGTCGAGCAGACGTATAACCCAAACACGTAACATCCGATGATGATCATGCCACACGAGCCTCGCCCCTCACGGGCTTTTCAGGGCCCGACACAGGATTTAAGAACCTGAGTCGTATAGTTTGGCCTGGCCAAGATCACCATCCATCCGTATGCAAACACGAAGTAGGCATACGCAACATCCATAGTCGAAATGACTACAACATATAGGCCAAACAATAATGTATATATATGTGTGTGTGTGTGTGTGTGTGTGTATATATATATATTTAACATCCCAAGGCCTACCATATACTAGCAAGCCTATATAAAATCGTTTAAACGTTTCATCAGGAAAAATCGTTTAATACTAGGAATTAATACTAGGCCTAATAGCAACCTCGAGCCTAGACCACAAGTAATATGTATAACCTTAAAAAATATAAGACCATAAACGAGTCTACAATGTCTTAAGGCATAAAATATAGTTCACAAATAGTTTCATAAATGCACAAATATGAATAAGGCTATGTAATACCATCCAAATAGTTGTAACGAGTAAAATCGTGTAAAATTGTATTACGGTGTGCATGCTAGCCCAAAACTTGAAAAGAGTAAAAAGGGGCATCATGAACTCACCTGAAACGAGCCACACAAACAGCAAAGAGTTTGAGAACTTCAGAGCCAATCCACAGTTTACAAGCCTGTCGGATTGCACACAAAGATTACTAACTAAACGTACCGACTCGTTTATCCTACGAGACGTTCTAACATGATGTGATTGACCTAAAGCCTTGACATTACCAAATTCAATTACATCAGCCCCCGAGGCCATGTATTTACCAAAACCACCCTTAGTTAATCCCGGGGAAAAAGGGTTCCAATTTACCCCCGAAAGTTGTTGACTTTATTGGATATGCGCGTTAACGGGTTGTTTATGCACTTAGATACCGACTCAGCCCCGTGTGGACCAAATTTAGTAAAATCACAGCCAACAAGTCCACACGACGCACAAATTACTAATAAACGCGAATTTGCGTCGTACCGACCCGTTTGAGTGACCGACAACCAATTCAGCCCCAATAACATAAAAATATAGTTTTTAATAGCCAAAAAATCATACCGAGGCTACAACATCCGAATTGGTTGTTAATTCCCTCAAATAACGCGCCAGACGCAACAATTGACAAACTAGACAACCGAAACCTAGTTTTCACTTCATCAACAGTTGACCAATCTAACGAATGCCAAAATTCATGATACTAAAGTATATTACACTAGACATACCTAAGAAGATGACGGAGCATGAACTTCAATTATTACAGCCCTGAAAGATGCGAGAAAGGGCAGCCACCGGTTAAGCCTAAAACGAACTTATCGATCAATAACGAATATAACATGCAGATTTTAGCATGCAAAGATGTATTTTATTACATAGGAAAACCATGGAATTAAATTATTAAATTTTTACCAGAGTTGAATAAATATCTTAAGTTTATAAAAATATTTTTATTTATTTTTCTAGTGCACACAAAATCATAAAAATTCCTCCATCACAGAAAGGTAGGTGCAGCTATTTCAGTGCGCAACAAAATGGTTTTATTTTTATAAAATTCATTACCCAGCCAAATTAAACGATTCGAATTGGGTTTGTTTCCTAACTCAAAATATTAACTTCCAAAAGTGGAACCAACCAATTTACACTTGTCGAAAAAGGGTTATGATGTCGGGAAGACAGTCCAGAATCCGTCATCCCACATCAGCTTTGACACTCGATCTTATAAAATCATAAAAAGTATTCAAATCTCGTCAAAAAATTACGTATTATTCCTTTCTGGAAACTAGACTCAAAGTAGAACATCATAGAAGCAAGAATCGATCAAAACAAATATATTTTCATCGAGTTACAGACCGAGCAATAAACGAGTACGAATCTGTCAGAAATTGATAAAATCAAAACTCAACCCTAAGGTGTTCATCAAAGGGTTTAATGGTGAAAAAGAGTTATATTATAATAGAACCGAACTTGGATTAGACTCGGGATGGCTGGACATGGCCGGAGCTGCATGAAAATCGAGGTGGTGATGGCTGCAAGGTTGCGATCGGCTAGCTAAGGGAGGAAGAAACTAGTTAGGGTTGTTTTTATAATAATGTTATGCTTAGGCCCTTTTAACTTGTAAAACGTGATGTCTTGTGCCAAAGGTTAGATAACATGGCTTTCGGGAATAGTTAGGAGGTCCCTTAAGGACGCCAACTCGGTCTCGGTTAAAAATACAAAATCTACAAGGCTTGATTCTTCTTTAACGAAAATTACAAAACTTAACGGGCGTTACAGTGTGTATGTATATATATATATATATATATATTATTAAATTCTCAAGTTTCTTTTGATGTTCGTCAATGTTTATTCGTTAAACCAACCCAGTTTATCGTTTCAATGCATCCTTGCTCGTTGTTCATCATTGTATAACATTTATGACGATTTACGTTATGTTTGTTTGTTCATTTTATATTGTTCTCGATCAACAAACGAAACTCCGGGATTAAAGTTAAACAATTTACAAAAGTGAGTATAATATAAAAGTTATCCAAGTATTAAACATTTACTCCACCTTTTATCATGTTTCAAAGTTCGGGATCCAATTCGTAAAATTTCATTTTAAATTTTCTAGTCTTTAATGCATCTCAAAGTTAAGAAACCAATTTGTAATTTATACTTTAATTTGAAAAGAACTAGAAATTACAGGGGCTGATATGTAAATGTATTTAAATTATATAATATAATAATAAAATAATTCACCCAAGACACCAGCCCCCTTTCCCCACGGTTTTCCAGCTGTTTTTCCGACACCACCTCCGGCAACTGGAAAACGGTTTCGACAGCCATCCAAACGCCATTCAACGCGTATATAAACCAATTAATTATTCATAACGACTTTAGACATTATCAACGGCCCGTAATCAACAATAATAACGCGTATTAACAACCCAATTTGTGCGTTTTGACCCGTAGAAATCGCAGGAATTTCGGCCTAAATCAATTAACGAGCATTAAACGCAATACGCTCCAATTAACAGTATAAATAGGACCTAAATCTCTATCTAAACTCGCCCTAACATCATATCAATCTAATATACTCTTTATAATCCAGTCTAGTTCATCAATGTTATTTTTCCGGATAACCTCCGTTCGCCATCTTTCCGACACCAAATCAAGTAAGTAACATATGGTTTATAATCCTTTTTAGCCGTCTAACAAAACCCCAAACTTGATTTCAATAAACATGGATTGGATTAACCAAATCAAATCTAGGGTTTAGGAGGTTGAAGATGAACTTGGTTGATTATATAAATAAACTTGTATCCAATTTTAAACCAACAAACTAACTTGGTCCAGTGGTTAAGTCACTCGTTTATAACCAGGAGGACCCGGGTTCGAACCCGGGTCAAAGCACTTTGATATTCTATTCTATTAAAGCATTATTCTTTTTTTATATATATATTAAACAATACTAAATTTGTTAAAAATTATTAAAAATCATAATAAATCAACTATAATTATTTTTAACCTAAACAAAATTTTTATAAATTTTAATTTATCATTTTCAACTAAAACCCAACTTCCACACTCGTTAAAAACTAATTTATGTTTCCGTTACTTTAATTTATTGGCTCGTTAACTTAATTCGTTAAAACTCGTAAAAATATTTAATTATTGTTTGTTAAATTTTATAATTCGTTAACAACTTTGCTTTCAAAATAAGTAAATCCTTAACGCCAAAAAATTCCGTAAACATTATAATTTTCAAACTTAGTATTAATCTTGTCATTAAGATAATAATAAATCGTCAGTCCGTTAAATATTAATTCGTTCGTGAACTTTACATTCAATACATTAGATTTATAATTCGTTAAATCTTAATCCTTTAACTTTACTTCGTAAAATTAGTTATAATTGCTTGAGATAAATTCCTATTTAAAATCCATTAAAACTTAAAGATAATATAATATTATAAAAGAACAAAATTCTAATAAAATATATTAACTAATGCATTATCCAGTTAGCCGTATGTATATATATATATATATATATATATATATATATATAAACTTTTCAATCCCGTTAGTTAGTCTTTAAATATTTGTA
The DNA here is from genome assembly GCF_021521415.1 of Bidens hawaiensis. Taxonomy (NCBI): domain Eukaryota; kingdom Viridiplantae; phylum Streptophyta; class Magnoliopsida; order Asterales; family Asteraceae; genus Bidens; species Bidens hawaiensis. The sequence goes on along the minus strand of NW_027501934.1, from coordinate 47,370 downwards.
TTTATTCTCAATTATAGTTCGAGAAGTTCAAACGTTTCGGATTCTTTAAACGCATTTTAGATCGCTTCGGTTTCATTATTGTGCTATCGGCTTTTATTAGAAGATTATTTTCGCATTCGAGGTGAGTTTCTCACAACCCCTTTTTAAATGTTTTCATATTTTGGGGTAGCATATGTATCCATATTAAAATTCATGTATTGATTTCTTCTATCACAAAACTACAATTCGTATATGGACTTGTGTGTTACTTGTATTAGTTGAACGAATATTACTTGCACGTTGGGAAGACTCAATAAGTATGATCATATGCCCCTCTTTGCACTCCGGTCCATTTATATCGAGTGGAAAAGGGCCTCATTATCCAAGTAGGTTGGTTATTACCAATTGGAAAGGACCTTACTTGCGCGATTACCCAAGTACGTTGGTTGTTACTAACTGGAAATGACTTACTTGCTCGTTTATCACTTGTCCATGAATTGTATGATTTTTATGTATGTATATAAAAACTGTGGGAACTCACCAGCTATGTTCATAGCTGATGTAACGCCCATTAATTCCGGTTTCAAGAATTAAAACATGTAGAGTATGTATAATTCTCGAGATTTATCCGACGTTTCTCGGAAGCCTTTACGTCATCCCGGTACGTCTAATCGCTTAACATTTCTTCCAAGTTGCATTATTATTTAATTCCAGGGGTTAGAATGAAAATGTTTTATAACATAACATTAATCAAAAAACCCAAAATCCTTTGTGCAGCTGCTGTCCGATCGGCTGAAGGTAGCCCCTCCCCCCTTCATTGCTTCGAATTTTTGATCAATTCCAAGCTCCTAGAAGATGTTCAAGGTATGTACTACAATCCCCAACACTCTTTTTGTTCACCCCTAATCGTTTTGATGCTCAATTTTGCCGAAACTTTTCATTGGACAGATTTTCGGCCAAGTTGTAATTGACCCACTTCCCGGGGATGAAAATTAGAGTTTCCGGTGTAGAAAGATTCCCAGGTATGGCATTTACATTATATTAAAATTTCGTAGCCATTGGAGGTGTTTAGGTCGGTCAATCGATTTTACTTCGAAAACTAGGGTTTATTGGGTGTAGAATTGCAAATTGTTGAGTTTGGTGCGTTAATCGGTTGGATGACCAACCGAATCAGTTTGTATGGCTCTAGGTGAGTCTAAGAGCTGTGGGAAAATTAACTTTTTGATGCTCGGGGCTGTTTTGGTTGGTGCTTGGTCAATCGAGTCGGGGGTGCGTGAATTTTCGTTTAAATGTTAAATTGAGAGTTGTAAAAAGGAACTGTCAACCCTATCAACTCGGGTGACATAATTATGATGAATGAAAAGATTAAAATGGGAATTTGGCCCATTTGGGGCTGATTCATTTAACAATTTGTTTTAATGTTTATTACGAGCGTATTCGACTCGATTTGATTGCCGACGGGCGAACGGTGCATCATGGTTAGCCCCGACCTTAATCGTAGGGTGGATTTGGTTAATTGAGAGTTGTTGGGCCTTGGGCCAAGTGTTGGGCCTTGGGCCAAGTTGTTGGGCCTTGGGCCAAGTTGTTGGGCTTGAACGGCCCATTAGGCAAGAGTGTTCTTACGGTCTAGCTTAGTAACACGTTGTGTATACTTTACAAGCCCTTGCTTGTGATTGTGCACTTAGGGATTTCCTAGCCGGTCCAAATGCATCAGATCACGCTGGTCATCTCGTGGAAGTGTTGGAGGCTCTGCGGAAGAACAAACTGTATGCGAAATTTTCTAAGTGGTCCTTCTGGTTGCGTGAGGTTCAATTCTTGAGTCATGTTATTAACCCGTGTGGTTTTCTGGTTGACCCTGCAAAGGTAGAAGCCGTAAATGAATGGGAATCTCCTAAGTCTCAATCTGAAATCCGTAGTTTTCTGTGTTTGGCGGGGTATTACCGCCGCTTTATTCACGATTTTTCGAAAATTGCTTCTTCACTGACCAAGTTGACTAAGAAGAGTGTTAAGTTCATTTGGGGTACGGAACAAGAGGAGGCTTTTCTCGAGTTGAAGAACATATTGACGCATTTCCCGATTTTAGCTTTACCTGATGGCACCGATGATTTGGTAGTGTATTCTGATGCCTTTTATCAGGGGCTTGGGTGTGTTTTGATGCAGCGAGGTCGAGTCATCGCTTATGCCTCATGGCAGTTGAAGCCTCACGAGGCGAATTATCCTACTCACGATTTGGAGCTTGCGGCCGTTGTGTTTGCGCTTAAGTTGTGGCGGCATTATTTGTACGGTGTTCCCTGCGTTATCTATACCGATCATAAGAGTTTAAAGTATTTCTTCGAACAAAAGGAACTGAATATGCGCCAGCGTCGATGGTTGGAGTTGATTAAGGATTATGATTTGGAGATTATGTACCACCCTGGTAAGGCTAACGAGGTGGCTGACGCGTTGAGCCGGAAGGAGAGACCGAAGCTGATCCATGTAAAATCTTACCAGCTTATCCTTAAACCCGATATTTTGAAGCAAATAGCCAGCGTTCAGAATGAGGCTTTGCAGGTGGAATGGATTATGTCAGAACGTGTTTGGGGTCAGGAGAAATTGTTGGAAGACTTCGGTGATGGGGTGAAATATAAGGATGGTCGTTTATGGGTACCGAAGTTTGGCGGATTCAGAGATAAAATTTTGGATGAGGCACACAAGTCGCGCTATTCTATTCACCCGGGCGCGACCAAGATGTACCAAGACTTGAAGAAAAATTATTGGTGGCCTGCGATGAAATTTGAGGTGGCTCAGTACTTGAGTAAGTGTTTGACGTGTCTACAAGTTAAGGCTGAGCATCAGAAGCCGTTTGGGAAATTTCAGCCTTGGAAATACCTGAGTGGAAATGGGAGCATCTTACTATGGATTTCGTGACTAAACTGCCTCGTACTCCTAGGGGTAATTATGACACCATTTGGGTAATCGTGGATAGACAGACCAAGAGCGCTCACTTCTTGCCGATTCGAGAGACTTTTAATTCCGAGCAGTTGGCCGATGTGTTTACTCGTGAGATCGTTTCTAGGCACGGGGTGCCGGTATCTATTGTTTCGGATAGGGATACGCATTTTACCTCCTGATTTTGGAAAAAGTTTCACGAGGAGATGAGTACCAAACTCCTTATTAGTACTGCCTATCACCCGCAGACGGATGGTCAATCTGAGAGGACCATTCAGACTCTTGAGGATATGTTGCAAGCTTGTGTAATCGATTTTGGTGGTAGTTGGGATCGTCACCTGCCGTTGGTAGAGTTCTCGTATAATAACAGTTATCATGCCACGATTGGGATGCCACCGTTTGAGATGTTGTATGGTAGGAGGTGTAGGACTCCAGTCTGTTGGGGTTCCATTGGTCAGAAGCAGTTGGGTAGTTTGGAGGTGGTCGAGGCTATGACTGAGAAACTTGGCAAGATTAAAGCATTTATGAAGGCCGCGCAGGATCGTCAGAAGTCTTATGTAGATAAAAGGCGAATGCCTATTGTGTTTGATGCTAGGGATCGGGTTATGTTAAAAGTTTCTCCCTGGAAGGGCATTATTCGTTTTCGTAAGAAGAGGAAGCTCAGTCCGAGGTTTATTGGCCCGTTCCGTATATTGGCCTGAGTCGGTGAGGTAGCATATAGGCTGGAATTGCCCGAGGAGCTCGCATGGATTCATCCTACTTTTCACGTGTCCCATCTGAGGAAATGCTTAGCGGATGAAGAGTCCCATGTGCTTCTTGATGATATTGAACTCGATAGTAAGCTGAACTACGTTGAACAACCGATTGCTATTCTTGACCGTCAGGAGAGGCGTTTGAGGAATAAGGTGGTTAGACAGGTGAAGGTGCAGTGGAAACACCGTAGGGGTTCCGAGGCCACTTGGGAGTCCGAAGACGAGATGATGAAGCATTATCCGCAGTTGTTCCTGTCGCATCGGGATTCGGGGACAAATCCCACTGTAAGGGGGTGGACTTATAACGCCCGTTAATTCCGGTTTCAAGAATTAAAGCTTTTAGAGTATGTTTAATTCTCGGGATTTATCCGACGTTTCTCGGAAGCCTTTACGTCACCCCGGTACGTCTAATCGCTTAACATTTCTTCCAAGTTGCATTATTATTAAATTCCGGGGGCTATAATGAAAATGTTTTATAATATAACATTAATCAAAAAACCCTACACCCTTTGTGCAGCTGCTGTCCGGTCGGCCGAAGGTAGCCCCTCTCCCCCTTCATGGCTTCGAGTTTTTGATCAATTCCAAGCTCCTATAAGTAGTTCATGGTATGTACTACAATCCCCAACACTCTTTTTGTTCACCCCTAATCGTTTTGATGCTCAATTTTGCCAAAACTTTTAGTTGGACAGATTTTCGGCCTACGTGTAATTGACCCACTTCCCGTGGATAAAAATTAGAGTTTCCAGTGAAAAAAGATTCCCAGGTATACCATTTACATCATATTAAAATTTCGTAGCCATTGGAGGTGTTTAGGTCGGTCTATCGATTTTAGTTCGAAAACTAGGGTTTATCGGGTGTAGAATTGAATATTTGTTGAGTTTGATGCGTTAATCGGTTGGATGACCAACCGAATCAGTTTGTACGACCCTAGGGCAGTCTAAGGGCTGTGGGAAAAATATTTTTTTGATGCTCGGGGCTGTTTTGGTTGGTGCTTGGTCAATCGAGTTGGCGGTGATCGAATTTTCGTTTAAATGTTAAATTGAGAGTTGTAAAAAGGAACCGTCAACCCTATCAACTCGGGTGATATAATTATGATGAATGAAAAGATTAAAATGGGAATTTGGCCCATTTGGGCCTGATTCATTTAACAATTTGTTTTAAGGTTTATTACGCGCGTATTCGACTCGATTTGATTGACGACGGGCGAGCGGTGCATCATGGTTAGCCCCGACCTTAATCGTAGGGTGGATTTGATTAATTGAGAGTTTTTGGGCCTTGGGCCAAGTATTGGGCCTTGGGCCAAGTTGTCAGGCTTGAACGGCTCATTAGGCAAGAGTGTTCTTACGGTCTAGCTTGGTAACACGTTGTGTATACTTTACAGGCCTTTGCTTGTGATTGTGCACTTAGGGATTTCCTAGCTCGTTGCAGGTGTTCGATTGATTTCAGGTGAGTTCTTGATGCCCCGTTTAACTCTTTTTAAGTTTTGGGCTAGCATGCACATCTAAGTGTTTTCTCACTTGATGAAATGTTTTAAACGATTTTACATAGGCTTGCTAGTATTGGTAGGCCTTGGAATGTTATAGAATGTGTGTATGTATATATATATATTTTTTTAGAATGGCCAATATTTGGCGAATGTTGTAGTCGTCTCGACTACTGAATGTTGCGTATGCCTACTTTGTGTTTGCATGCGCCGAATGTTACGTGTTTGGGTTGTACGTTTTCTTGTCCCTGAATGTTATTATTGAATGTTATATATATATACATATATATACATATATATATATATATATTGATATATATAGGAATGCATGTATAGAGATGCTCATACGTAAGAATGACTATTTATTGAATGTGGTGACCTAACCGATGTATTTTCGTTTACCGTCTTAAAACCGTTGGAATGATTATTTTATACTTTTGTTACTTATTTAAAACTTGAACTCACTCAGCTTAAGCTGACTTTGTGTGCATGTTAGTGTGAGTTTCAGGTTAGGAAGAGAATGCCTTATCGCTTGGACGTGCACGAAGTTACTTGGACGGTGAAGGGCATACGGGAATTGAAGATTTTATTATTAAACATTTATTTTTAAAAGTTTTTATTTAAAGATAATTATGTTGATTTTGGGTAAAATTCCCGGGTTTTGGGAACTCATTTACTTATTTACGTTTTCTGCCGAATTATACTATGTGATGCTTATTTTAATGAAAAGAATGTTTATAAGATTAATTATTTTTATGAGTGTTTTGAATGATCACCAACTGTGGGGTTCCCGGGGTTCGGGGCCTTACAGCTGACTTTATTTTATACATATTTTCATAGGTTATGTTTGGCGGGGTATTACCGCCGCTTTATTCCCGATTTTTCGAAAATAGCTTCTTCACTGACCAAGTTGACTAAGAAGAGTGTTAAGTTCGTTTGGGGTACGAAATAGGAGATGGCTTTTCTCGAATTGAAGAACATATTGACGCATGCCCCGATTTTAGCTTTACCTGATGGCACCGATGATTTGGTAGTGTATTCTGATGCCTCTTATCAGGGGCTTGGGTGTGTTTTGATGCAGCGAGGTCGAGTAATCGCTTATGCCTCACGGCAGTTGAAGCCTCACGAGGCGAATTATCCTATTCAGGATTTGGAGCTTGCGGCCGTTGTGTTTGCGCTTAAGTTGTGGCGGCATTATTTGTACGGTGTACCCTACGTTATCTATACCGATCATAAGAGTTTAAAGTATTTCTTCAAACAAAAGGAACTCAATATGCGCTAGCGTCGATGGTTGGAGTTGATTAAGGATTATGATTTGGAGATTATGTACCACCCAGGTAAGGTAACGTGGTGGCTGACGCGTTGAGCCGGAATGTGAGACCGAAGCCGATCCGTGTAAAATCTTACCAGCTTATCCTTAAACCCGATATTTTGAAGCAAATAGCCAGCGCTCAGAATGAGGCTCTGCAGGTGGAATGGATTATGTCAGAACGTGTTTGGGGTCAGGAGAAATTGTTGGAAGACTTCGGTGATGGGGTGAAATATAAGGATGGTCGTTTATGGGTACCGAAGTTTGGCGGATTCAGAGATAAAATTTTGGATGAGGCATGATGTGTGTCTAATAACCCTATAAATATGAACCTCACAACTAAGCTTTAATATTAAAACGAAAATCCTAAAACCACACACAACCGGCACGTGTACCGATCGCAAATAGTATAGACCTAGGAAGTCCGAGTATCGAACACGTGGACACGTAAGACGCTAACGATTACAAACCCTAGACAAGACATACCTTAGAATAATATTTAATCGATTTTTGATTTTTACTTACTTAACTGGACTAACTAACAAAAGTTACCTAAAATAGAAAACTTAACGGAAAACTAACTGTGTTAACTTAGGATGGAGAAAAACGTCTACCTAGGTCTGAATCAAATTGTAGGCCTAACAAGCTAATGGATTGAATGATATATAGACACCGGTCCCTAAAGATGACACGACTAAGAATCGCTCGCGCTCACTGGATTACCTCTCGGTCTCACTCAACAAGCCTAAACTACTCAAAATCGCCTAAAACGACCAAACCGGGAAATAATTGCTAACGTGTTCTAATGAAGGATCACCTCTCGGTCTCACCAACACTCGACCCTAATGGCGATGAATACTACACAACCAAGGATAGAGGAACAATTCAACTTAAACTAAAATAGATCAACTAGTCGCTCAAAACACTTAAACCTGACAAGAAACGAACTCGCTCTCGCGCAATCCTTATTCTAGCATGCAAAGGCAATGAGACAACTCTAACTTCTTATCACCTCTCGGTCTCAAAAAAAGGTGTCTAACCGCTGTACTTAATCCAATAAATCATGCAACAAAACCCTACGGTTGTACCTACCGCAAACAAATCCTATACACAAAGTCTAGAATCAAACAATGCACCGATCAATCAATACAAAACTAATCAATCAACACACGGGGTTTATGCAATGAATCACCAAAATTTCCAGCCACTAAACACAACCTATTTCATGTCTAAATCAAACTTTACATCAACAAATTAAGTCTATCAATCAAACAATCCCTAAAACATATCAAACACTAACAAGAATCATCATTCCTAGGTAGAACTAACAAGTTTAGCCGAGAATCATTTTTGGACAGCAGCAAACAATTAATAAACACATCATTAATCCCATACCAAACATCTTAACAATCATCCAATGATCAACAATAATCAATAACAATTCAATCTCTCAATCAATTGCAAAACAAATCAACAATTAAACAAGAAAATCAAAGTGTATGAACAATGAAAAAAGATGTAAGGATATGGATGTTTCCGGGGCTGCTCTTGCTGTCAAAAACGATGGGGATTCAATCCCGAGGCTTGGTTCTTGTGTCTTCTTCCTTCCCTAGCTGCCACAAGCTCCAACCCTAAGCCGAAAAAAGATTTTTGTCCTTCCCCTTGCTGCTGTTCCTGCGATCGCAGCCTGCTGTCCAGCCCTAGGGTTTTTTAATTTTTTATATTATAATATTATAATAGTATTTGGGCCTCCATGATGTATACGGGTCGGGCCTTGAGCTTTGTCTTGAACTTGTATGCGTAAAAGGCTCGTAGAATGCTCGAAAAGTCGCGGTTTTCTTCTTTCTTTCACCCAAAACCTACAAGGTTATTAAACTTACATAAAACCTATCTAAAACGAGTTAAAAACATATAAAATATAATATATTACGTAGATAAAAGGTGTGGAAAATACATGTATTTTATAACACATCAAATATCCCCACACTTAAGACTTTTTCGTCCCTGAAAAAGAATACTACACAGGATCATACCCGAGTTCAACCGACAACTCTTGGTTTTATTTATTTACTATTATTATTAATATTTTTTTTCTTCTTTTTAAAGTATTATAACAAGTGACCCGTTACCCCTTCCCACTTTCACCTAATAAGCCAGATCAGGTCGATTGCCGGTATTGCTGTCCACTTTAAACCCATGCCCCTAATACTTACCGAGGCAAATAAGGCGTGACAATTCTATTAATTTGTATGACTAAGTGGAACCCACACCTAAAAGCCCTGCTGCCACTTCACCAATTCCATTATGGTTTTACCAGGCCGAGCCACCCCAACTTGACTTAAACCTATTGCCACATGATTAAAACATTTCTACTCATATACAAACTATAAACTCTAGCTCTCTTTCAAGTGCACGCAATTACACATGCATTCTTTCTTTTATTTCTTTTCTGCCTTTTGGCTTTTTGCAAATTTTTATTTTTTATTTTTTTTATTATTTTTATTAACATGGCTTTGCATGAACAGAAACAAATACAAAAGATAAAACAGCTAATATATACAGACAATCATGTGACTCGAGGCTTGAGTATGACCCGACTTTTCATTCCAGTCCTGTCACGAGCTTAGTTAAACAAACAAAACCCCTAAGATGTTTCCCACTATAGTCAGGCCATTTAAGAGGTTCAATTAGGTCAACAACCAAACCGCCCTTTCATTCTCAAAGGCTGAGCCTACCGACACACGATTACTGAGTCTAAACCGTTCGGTTACCATACATTACGTGCGGGTCTAATGGGCACTGTTCTTATTTATTATATATATATATATATTTTTTTTGAAACCACCAAGAATTTATAAAATAACCACTATTCGGTAATAATATCATCTCCTGTTTAACGTAGAGAAAACAAATTTCAAGGGACTATTTTTTTTTTATTTTTTTTATTTTTTTTTTATTATTTTTTTTTCTAAAATTTTCCTACAACTAAGTAAAATAAACCCCATCCCCACACATAGAACGAAATCGTCCTCGATGAGTATAAGGAAAAGAATTAAAAATAAAACAGAAAATAAAAATAAAGTATAAAAGACTAAAACAAAGAACAGGTTACTCCCCTGGTTTGTGTGCAGAATCTTCAATAGCTGAGTAGTGTCCAAACAACCGTAAAGCACTTCATTCACGGCCGCAACCTCGAGAGAACCTGTTTCACAAGGCCATTGTAACTACGATGCGCATAATATAACCTGCAAAACTCAAACTCGCTCGCATGTAGCAGCATACAATACAGAAAACAAAAACATAAAGAAAAAAACATTTTTTTTATATAGGATACTCCTTAAATCGACCGACTCGAATGGAGATTGAGTACAAGTGGTTTTATCTTGGAACAACCTGAAATAGAAAAAAAAAACAAAAAAAAACAAAGAAAACAGATAGCATCACACAAATACATAAATACAAACTCTACAACTCGGGCAGGATCCCGAGTGATGCATCCACACGTCTACGTCTCGGAGAGTGGGTCAAGATAGAATACCTTGACCGGCTGATCAGTCATCGGCTCGCTAGTGTAGTGCATCAGTCCATCACCGTTCACCATAAATGTCCCGCCTTTATCCTTTATCTTAACAATGCCATCCGGGAAAACCTCAGTAATCATAAACGCACCGGACCAATGGGGTCTCAACTTTCCCGGGCATAAACTCAACCGGGAATTATACCATAAGACCATATCCCCACACTTAAACTGCTCAATACCCTCTAATTGACGATCATGTAGTTCCTTCACCTGCTGCTTAAAACCATCTAACTGCGCATAAGTACGGTCCCGTAACTCCTCCAACTCAAACAACTGATGAACACGATGATCTCCGGTAGATAACTCAAAATCAAAGGAAGATGACTCAATGTAAGCATTAGGGGGTTGTTCAGTCAAGGCGACCATCTCAACCTCCAGGGTTTCCCTATCTAGGAAATGTGTGTTTGAGGCGGGGCCTCCACCGGGGTCACTGGAAAACTCCCCCACATGAGTCATGATCGTATCAATGAAGCATAGGGAGTCATCAGTCGATTTGGGATGCTTAGGTGACTGTCGAACGTCAAACGTGACGTTCTCATCCCCGACTCGAAGGATTAGTTTGCCATCGCGAACATCGATCAACGCATGTGCGGTGGCCAGAAAAGGTCTGCCCAAAATGAGTGGAACATTATCATCCTCATTCATGTCAAGAATAACGAAGTCCACCGGGAAAATGAACTTTCCAATGCGAATGAGCATGTTCTCAACAATCCCACGCGGATACTTCACGGAACGATCAGCAAGCTGGATACTCATCCTGGTAGGCCTCGGTTCGCCTAAACCCAGCTTGCGATACACAGAATACGGCATGAGATTGATACTGGCACCAAGATCACCCAGCGCATGAACCACTGTATCATCACTCAAGGTGCAGGGAATTGTGAAACTCCCTGGATCGGCCCTCTTCTCTGGTAACTTCCTCTGTAAGATAGAAGAACAATTAGCACTCAGAGGAGTGGAAGCTACCTCAGCCAACTTCTCCTTATTCGAGAGAATATCCTTGAGGAACTTCGCATGTTTAGGCATCTGATTGAGTGCCTCAAGGAATGGGATATTGAGGTAAAGCTGCTTCAGAAGATCAAGGAATTTGGAGTTCTGCTCCTCATCTCTGTCTCTGCGGACTCTCCCGGGGTATGGCAGTCGAGGTTTGTAAACTCTCGATGGCTCGCTCGGTGACTGCTGTCTCTCGGCCTGTGCTGAACTCCCTGGGATGCTCCTCTGATGCACCTGGGCCGGTGGAGACTCCATCTGAATCTCCTTGTCCACCTGCTCCTCTCCATCGACTGCAGGCACCTCGACAACTCCTCCTCTAGATCTCTGCTGAATCACGGGCTCATCTCGTGCCCCTGCACCGCTCCTCGTCGTCACAGCCTTCAAGAATCCTCTCGGGTTCTGCTCGGTATTACTCGGTAGCGTACCCTGCGTCCTCTCATTTAACCGACTGGAAATCTCCCCCATCTGTCGCTCGAGATTCTGAATTGACACTGCCTGATTCCTCATGAACTGCTCGTGCTCTCGAAACTTCTCCTGCGTCTCCTTGTGTCGGGAATCCTCACGCGTCATGAGCTGTGTCTGTTGTGCCATCATCTCCTCCAAAGTGGGCTTCTTCTCCCCACTGCTCGTTCCCTCACCGGCATCCTGAAATAAACTCTGGCGTTGCTGAAAACCGGGTTGGTTGCCGCTCCTCCAGTAGGAGTTCTGATTTCCCCTCCATCCCGAATTATAAGAATTGAAAGAGTTTGGATTTCGGTTTGGATTTCCTATGAAGTCTACGGCCTCCTCTTGGGAACTGACTGGGCACTGAACGGTATCATGCCCACCACTGCAGATCTCACACAACTTGCTCTTCGTCTGCATATCCTTTACCATCTTCGCCAACGCCTCGACCTGTGCCGTCAGTGCGGTGGTGGTGTCCACCGAATGCATGCCTCGTGAGATGGAATCGACGGTCTTACCTCCTCTGGCGGGTGGTCTCTGGTACCCACTCATAGCTAACCCATTGAATAAAGCGATACACTCATCGGGGCCTTTGGTTGTTAACAGATTTCCTCCCGCCGCCGTGTCGAGCATACTCTGCGTCGCGTACGTCACTCCATTATAGAACTTTTCGACGACCGCCCAATCTTGCAAGCCGTGGTTCGGGCACAATGCTAATAGATTCTTGAATCGCTCCCGGGTCTCGTAAAAGCTCTCTGTGTCCTCCATCTGGAAAGAATGTATCTGGTTACGCAAACGAGCGGCCTTAGCCGGAGGATCGTATTTTTCAAGAAATTGGGTCTGCATGGCAGCCCAAGTAGCAATAGAGCCCTGTGGGAGGGACTCGAGCCACAGACTCACTCGATCAGCGAGTGAAAACGGAAAGACGCGGAGCTTAACGGCGTCTTCGGAAACGCCCGCCAGATGGAAAGTATCGCAAATACGCACAATGCGAGTAAGATGAGAGTGCGGGATCTCATGAAGCAACCCGTGAAACTGAGCAGAATGAGCAATGGTATTCAGAATGTTCGACGGGATCTGCCAGTTCGTCGCAACTCCAATGGCGAGTGGTGCAATGCTGGATCTCGCGCCAGCATTGGTCGGTCGGGCCCGGTCCGCAACTGTTCTCCTCGGTGGTGGAATGTCGCCCATGATCCTATCCCTATCGTCAGGGTAACGGATGAAGAAGTGGATGAAGGTGAAACGGGACGACGTCTCTCACGAAACTCTCTCTCTGGCTCGGGAAATGCTTCCGTGTCGGGTGGTCCACGAGATCGAGTCTGTCGCATAAAAACTATAATAAGAAATAAGATTATCTAAACTATTCTAACAAATAAGGAAAATAAAACAAAAATAATTACAAGTAGCACAAAAGGTAAGTCCTAACTCGGATTGCTCTCAAAACGCCTAAAACCGTGTCCCCGGAAACGGCGCCAAAAACTTGATGTGTGTCTAATAACCCTGTAAATATGAACCTCACAACTAAGCTTTAATAATAAAACGAAAATCCTAAAACCACACACAACCGGCAAGTGTACCGATCGCAAATAGTATAGACCTAGGAAGTCCGAGTATCGAACACGTGGACACGTAAGACGCTAACGATTACAAACCCTAGACAAGACATACCTTAGAATAATATTTAATCGATTTTTGATTTTTACTTACTTAACTGGACTAACTAACAAAAGTTACCTAAAATAGAAAACTTAACGGAAAACTAACTGTGTTAACTTAGGATGGAGAAAAACGTCTACCTAGGTTTGAATCAAATTGTTGGCATAACAAGCTAATGGATTGGATGATATCAAGACACCGGTCCCTAAAGATGACATGACTAAGGATCGCTCGGGCTCACTGGATTACCTCTCGTTCTCACTCAACAAGCCTAAACTACTCAAAATCGGCTAAAACGACCAAACCGGGAAACAATTGCTAACGTGTTCTAATGAAGGATCACCTCTCGGTCTCACCAACACTCGACCCTAATGGCGATGAATACTACACAACCAAGGATAGAGGAACAATTCAACTTAAACTAAAATAGATCAACTAGTCGCTCAAAACACTTAAACCTGACAAGAAACGAACTCGCTCTCGCGCAATCCTTATTCTAGCATGCAAAGGCAATGAGACAACCCTAACTTCTTATCACCTCTCGGTCTCAAAAAAGGTGTCTAACCGCTGTACTTAATCCAATAAATCATGCAACAAAACCCTACGGTTGTACCTACCGCAAACAAACCCTAAACACAAAGTCTAGAATCAAACAATGCACCGATCAATCAATACAACACTAATCAATCAACACACGGGGTTTATGCAATGAATCACCAAAATTTCCAGCCACTAAACACAACCTATTTCATGTCTAAATCAAACTTTACATCAACAAATTAAGTCTATCAATCAAACAATCCATAAAACCTATCAAACACTAACAAGAATCATCATTCCTAGGTAGAACTAACAAGTTTAGCCGAGAATAATTTTTGGACAGCAGCAAACAATTAATAAACACATCATTAATCCCATACCAAACATCTTAACAATCATCCAATGATCAACAATAATCAATAACAATTCAATCTCTTAATCAATTGCAAAACAAATCAACAATTAAACAAGAAAATCAAAGTGTATGAACAATGAAAAAATATGTAAGGGTATGGATGTTTCCGGGGCTGCTATTGCTGTCAAAAACGATGGGGATTCAATCCCGAGGCTTGGTTCTTGTGTCTTCTTCCTTCCCTAGCCGCCACAAGCTCCAACCCTAAGCCGAAAAAAGATTTTTGTCCTTCCCCTTGCTGCTGTTCCTGCGATCGCAGCCTGCTGTCCAGCCCTAGGGTTTTTTAATTTTTTATCTTATAATATTATAATAGTATTTGGGCCTCCATGATGTATACGGGTCGGGCCTTGAGCTTTGTCTTGAACTTGTATGCGTAAAAGGCTCGTAGATTGCTCGAAAAGTCCCGGTTTTCTTCTTTCTTTCACCCAAAACCTACAAGGTTATTAAACTTACATAAAATCTATCTAAAACGAGTTAAAAACATATAAAATATAATTTATTACGTAGATAAAAGGTGCGGAAAATACGTGTATTTTACAACACATCAAGGCACACAAGTCGCGCTATTCTATTCACCTGGGCGCGACCAAGATGTACCAAGACTTGAAGAAAAATTATTGGTAGCCTGCGATGAAATTTGAGGTGGCTCAGTACGTGAGTAAGTGTTTGACGTGTCTACAAGTTAAGGCTGAGCATCAGAAGCCGTTTGGGAAACTTCAGCCGTTGGAAATACCTGAGTGGAAATGGGAGCATCTTAATATGGATTTTGTGACTAAACTGCCTCATACTCCTAGGGGTAATTATGACACCATTTGGGTAATCGTGGATAGACTGACCAAGAGCGCTCACTTCTTGCCGATTCGAGAGACTTTTAATTACGAGCAGTTGGCCGATGTGTTTACTCCTGGTTTTGGAAAAAGTTTCACGAGGAGATGGGTACCAAACTCCTTATCAGTACTGCCTATCACCCGTAGACGGATGGTCAATCCGAGAGGACCATTCAGACTCTTGAGGATATGTTGCGGGCTTGTGTAATCGATTTTGGTGGTAGTTGGGATCGTCACCTGCCGTTGGTAGAGTTCTCGTATAATAACAGTTATCATGCCACGATTGGGATGCCACCGTTTGAGATGTTGTATGGTAGGAGGTGTAGGACTCCAATCTGTTGGGGTTCCATTGGTCAGAAGCAGTTGGGTAGTTTGGAGGTGGTTGAGGCTACGACTGAGAAACTCGACAAGGTTAAAGCATTTATGAAGGCCGCGCAGGATCATCAGAATCCTTATGCAGATAAAAGGCGAACGCCTATTGTGTTTGAGGCTGGGGATCGGGTTATGTTAAAAGTTTCTCCCTGGATGGGCATTATTCGTTTTCGTAAGAGGAGGAAGCTCAGTCCGAGGTTTATTGGCCCGTTCCGTATATTGGCCCGAGTCGGTGAGGTAGCATATAGGCTGGAATTTCCCGAGGAGCTCGCGTGGATTCATCCTACTTTTCACGTGTCCCATCTGAGGAAATGCTTAGCGGATGAATAGGCCCATGTGCTTCTCGATGATATTAAACTCGATAGTAAACTAAACTACGTTGAACAACCGATTGCTATTCTTGACCGTCAGGAGAGGCGTTTGAGGAATAAGGTGGTTAGACAGGTGAAGGTGAAGTGGAAACACCGTAGGGGTTCCGAGGCCACTTGGGAGTCCGAAGACAAGATGATGAAGCATTATCCGCAGTTGTTCCTGTCGCATCGGGATTCGGTGACGAATCCCATTGTAAGGGGGTGGACTTGTAACGCCCGTTAATTCCGGTTTCAAGAACTAAAGCTTGTAGAGTATGTATAATTCTCGGGATTTATCCGACGTTTCTCGGAAGCCTTTACGTTATCCCGGTACGTCTAATCGCTTAACATTTCTTCCAATTTGCATTATTATTAAATTCCGGGGGCTAGAATGAAAATGTTTTATAATATAACATTAATAAAAAAACCCTAAACCCTTTGTGCAGCTGCTGTCCAATTGGCCGAAGGTAGCCCCCCCCCCTTCATGGCTTCGACTTTTTGATCAATTCCAAGCTCCTAGAAGTAGTTCAAGGTATGTACTACAATCCCCAACACTCTTTTTGTTCACCCCTAATCGTTTTGATGCTCAATTTTGCCAAAACTTTTAGTTGGACAAATTTTCGGCCTAGGTGTAATTGACCCACTTCCTGTGGATAAAAATTAGAGTTTTCGGTGTAGAAAGATTCCCAGGTATGGCATTTACATCATATTAAAACTTCATAGCCATTGGAGGTGTTTAGGTCGGTCGATCGATTTTAGTTCGAAAACTAGGGTTTATCGGGTGTAGAATTGCAAATTGTTGAGTTTGATGCGTTAATCGGTTGGATGACCAACCGAATCAGTTTGTACGGCCCTAGGGGTGTCTAAGGGCTGTGGGAAAATTATTTTTTTGATGCTCGGGGCTGTTTTGGTTGGTGCTTGGTCAATCGAGTCGGCGGTGCGCGAATTTTCGTTTAAATGTTAAATTGAGAGTTGTAAAAAGGAACTGTCAACCCTATCAACTCGGGTGACATAATTTTGATGAATGAAAAGATTAAAATGGGAATTGGCCCATTTGGGGCTGATTCGTTTAACAATTTGTTTTAAGGTTTATTACGCGCGTATTCGACTCGATTTGATTGCCGACAGGCAAGCGGTGCATCATGGTTAGCCCCGACCTTAATCGTAGGGTGGATTTAGTTAATTGAGAGTTGTTGGGCCTTGGGCCAAGTTGTTGGGCCATGGGCCAAGTGGGCCTTGGGCCAAGTTGTTGGGCTTGAACGACCCATTAGGCAAGAGTGTTCTTACGGTCTAGCTTAGTAACACGTTGTGTATACTTTACAGGCCCTTGCTTGTGATTGTGCACTTAGGGATTTCCTAGCTCGTTGCAGGTGTTCGATTGATTTCATGTGATTTCTTGATGCCCCGTTTAACTCTTTTTAAGTTTTGGGCTAGCATGCACACCTAAGTGTTTTCTCACTTGATGAAATGTTTTAAACGATTTTTCATAGGCTTGCTAGTATTGGTAGGCCTTGGAATGTTATAGAATGTGTGTATGTATGTATATATATATATATATATATATATATATATATATATATATATATATATTTTAGAATGGCCAATATTTTGCGAATGTTGTAGTCGTCTCGACTACTGAATGTTGCGTATGCCTACTTTGTGTTTTGCATGCGCCGAATGTTACGTGTTTGGGTTATATATATATATATTGATATATATAGGAATGCACGTATAGAGATGCTCATACGTAAGAATGACTATTTATTGAATGTGGGGTGACCTAACCGATGTATTTCCGTTTACCGTCTTAAAACCGTTGGAATGATTATTTAATACTTTTGTTACTTATTTAAAGCTTGAACTCACTCAGCTTAAGCTGAATTTGTGTGCATGTTAGTGTGAGTTTCAGGTTAGGAAGAGGATGCCTTATCGCTTGGACGTGCACGAAGTTACTTGGACGGTGAAGGGCATACGGGAATTGAAGATTTTATTATTAAACATTTATTTTTAAAAGTTTTTATTTAAAGATAATTATCTTGATTTTGGGCAAAATTCCCGGGTTTTGGGAACTCATTTACTTATTTACGTTTTCCGCCGAATTATACTCTGTGATGCTTATTTTAATGAAAAGAATTGTTTTTAAGATTAATTATACTCTGTGGGGTTCCCGGGGTTCGAGGCCTTACAGCTGACTTTATTTTATACATATTTTCATAGGTTATGTTAATTAACTAATAAAAACAATGAATGATTTAATTAATTAAAATTGATTAAAAGAGTTAAACACTTTGAAAACCCTTTAACGATTTTAATTTTTGTTTTTAATTATATTAAATATGATTAATTTTGATAAATTCTATAAAACATAACAACTATATAATTTCACTATAAAAGGATGACTAATCCTCCATCATTTGCACACCTCAATACATTCTTTCCTTAAACTTGAGAGCACTGATAAGTAAGTTTTATGATTTCATGCATTTTATAGTTTTTGTTTTGATTTTACCTTGAATGTTCATACTTGTTCATAAGTTGTTCTTCATGAACATGGATATCCAAGATAAACACTTTGATTTTTTTCTAAATATTGGATCAAACCTAGTTATTTTACAAGAACAAGCATAAATATTTAGCTAAATCTTATGATCCATTGATCATCATAAACTTATGAACTTTCTTTTAAATAAGATGATGTATAAAAAAAATTTTATTCAAATATTTCTTATAATATAACTAATATAATTCATCTCTCTAACTAATTAACTGAGTAAATTAATTATTGTTTATTTTTGTTCAACATAAACTAATATGCATAATTTCTTTAAAATAATTCATTTAAAAACCTTTAAATTATTTAATTAGTAAATTAATTTATTATCTTACTAATAAAAAACCAAAATGTTTAATCATAAATTGGTTTTAATCTTGTATTTAAGCTTATATTAATAAGTTATAATTGTGCATTTACAAATCATTATTCAACTAATAAATATCAAATAATGTATATAAACTTTAATTCATTTTTGTTAATCTCATTTTAAATAAAAAAATCCCTAAGTCCCAATTTGTCGTAGTTTCCTTTCCATTTAGACTCGTTAAAATCTATCATACGTATATACTTGTTTAGGATAATCCGTTGTGAGTCTTTGCCTCGTTTGTTCGGCTCATTCAAACTACCATCCTCATTTTCTAGGTGAGCTTCTCACCCCCCCCCCCCCCTATTGACACTTTACACACTTTGGGGGTAGCATATATATTCTACCAAAACAATTGTTTATTTATTCATATATTCAAACTATAATTCATATCATGGACTTGTGTGTTACTTGATTACTTTCTCATATTTTACTTGCACGTGGTAGCCTCAATATGTATGTTCGTACGCCCCCATGTACTCAGGACCATTTTGTTGTGAGTGGAAAAAGGGTCTCATTATCCAAGGGCATTGGTTGTTATCAGTTGGAAAGGAACCTACTTGCGCGATTATTACACATGTCACATGGAATTGTATGATTTTATTATATATTATATATAAATAACCCTTGTGTGAACTCACCAACTATTTGTTTAGTTAACTTGTATTTTAGATATATATGCTACAGGGGCAGTCGTTAGAGGATGATGCATGGAGAAGACACTAGTACTTAGGATAAATTAATAAATGGACAAGTTTGTTAAATTTTCTTATAATGCAATATATTTCTTGATTACGAACTTGAGTACTTGATGTTTAAATTAATTAATGATAACATTGTCACTTAATAGTGTCACATTTGTTTTGAGAAATTTGTATATCACACTCAGACGTTTCTGTTTAAAGCCAGGGTTTTACATGGAATGCCGGGGGCGGGGAACTATTGGTCGTGACGATGCTACGTCGATCAAGAACATCACAATGGAGGGTCAATATGAGGGGGAGGGTGTGGGCCGATTAACCGGTGTTCATTCAGTGTTTCAAGAGAAATCCAACAAAAAAGAGGCGATTGATGTAGGTGAATATGGTAGTTGACGCATGAGAGGGGAGGTGACGATGATGTGTGGTAATCAGAATTTAACCGGTGATGGAGAGGATAGACCGGTTACAGAGAATATGTAGAAGAGAGAAATTAAATTAAGGTTTTATGATGGAAGTGTTTTACAAATAAATGAGACGCTGTAACCCGTTTAAGGGCTATTTAGATTTGGTAAAACCAGTGACCCGCGGAAATTATTGTTTGATAATGAAAGGGTTTTACAAATATATGTGATATTATAACCCGTTTAAAGGCTTTATGGGTTTGGTAAACCCCATAACATGCAGAAATTATTATTTGATGATGAAAGGGAAATAAGTCAAATATCAACCCGTTTAAGGGTGACTAGAGAGGAATAGGCAGAAGTGTTTTTTATAAACAATTATATAGAACTAGGTGACTTACCCGTCGCGTTGCGCCGGGCTAGTGATGTTCGGCTGTTTATATTCGCGTTGCGGCTGTAAACCAAAGTGAATTCGGTCGGTATAGAGTTACGTAACCGGAACTAAAAAAAAGTAAATAAATAAAATTTAAATCATCAATACCTAGATACATCAAATTAACATACTAGAATAAAAAGACGCATATGCGTTGAGGCGGAGATCCAACGTGAATATGGTATGATAGCACACTCATAAAGCTTATGATACGGAAAACAATATAATGTAAAATGATTTTTAGGTGGTCAGTAAAACACGGACGTTGCAGTAACGAATCGACGCGAATTCGATATGTATCACGTAGGCTCGTTACGGTATCGGAAATACACCAAATTTCGAGAAAACAAATAAAATAAATAAAAAAATCAAAAAAATATTCAAAGTAAGGTCTCCAGATAACCCAAAATAAATTATCAAAAAATTGCTAGAGATGTGTCTTAAAACTTGCACACTCTACTTCTTGTAAATTCCTATACGCTAACAACTCAACAAGAACCAACATGCCAAGTTATAAGTTATAACAATTGGTTAAATGACAAAATGATTTACATAAAAATAAAACTAAACTAATAAAATATTAAAAAAAGCTTTTGTAGCACCAAACTTCTCAATTATACTAATTAGATAATTAATTTTACTATACTAATAAACAAAAACCATTTAATGCCACATATCCTTCTCTAGCTCATTTCAATCCTATGTGGCAACTTTCTAATTCCTCTAATTGCCATGTGTCATTTAACTCCAAATTAAAAAGTTAAATCTTTGGGTTTTCCATATTTAATTAAGATTAACATTAAAATTAACATCTACATATAAACTCTCATTTTAAAACCTTCTTATGTGTGCTTCTAAATCCAAAATCTAATATGATATTGAAAACATTGATGCGAATGAGATTGATCAGGCGATGAACAATAGTAAATTTGACATTATTAAATAATCAAGTTTACGTCGTTTACCTCTAAATACGGATTGAAACTTATTTCTTAACAGATTCTCATGGGAATTTTTGGCTTATTCAATCTGCAGATGACTTAAACAAAATGTTAGATCATTTTGTTAAATTAATAAGTTAAGCAAAGAATTACAAATTCATATATGACAAGAATCTCTACATATTATAAAATATCTTATTATTATGTGGCTTTGTAATGTAAATTTTGAATAATATAAAGAATTAAACTTAGAATGTACATTTTGCATAACATAAAAAACTATATCTTTTTTTACATGTGCATACGAGCCGCTCACATGATATCCTTACTTATATATGTTATGCATTGGTTTTATACTGCAAAATCTAAATTTACTTTAGAAGAATACTAGCATCTATGTTTCTACAATTTGATAATATGAGAAGTGTCATTTTTAGCCGTTCACTCACATGATAGCCTTGTATATGTTAAGCACTGGTTTAGTAAAACAAAATCTAAAGCTACTTTAGGAGAATGCTAACATCCATGTTTCTATAAATTAATAATATGGGAAGCGGCATATTTTATTGTAAGTTTACACCTTGAATTGAAGCATGACCAAAAATATGTTATTTGTAATTTTGTGTATGAATCATAAATATTTATAATTATTTATGATATATTTTGTATTTAATTTTTTGTTAATTTTGTTTTATTATCACCCTGTGTAATACACGGGATCTAACCTAGTCAGATAATATAGATAAATATGGTAAAACCCATCTCACTTTGTATAAAAAAAATGAAAAAGTTGAACTCATTCTCTGCTACATGCTAAATTGAATAAAGTGATTTTGTGAGGTGAAGACCAAAAGTGAAAAAAGGAAATTTAATGTAACTTTTTACATTTACTTCGCCTGAAACTTTTTACGGAACACATGTGTAACAATTTGCTGCATAACGTTTTTTTTGTATTATTAAACTATTTTTTTAGTCCGTGTCACACATAGAATAATTTAAATTATAAAATTATAAGTAAAACAAATAATTACATAGCGTATATGAAAAAAAATATATTACATCTATGCTTGTATCTATACAATATGAACGTAAATTTATTTTATTTATATCGCAAAATGATTTTTTTTAAATGAACTTAATAAAAAAATGCTCGTGCAAAATCGTACCTAAGAATGCTTCTTTCTATTGAAAAATTCATTCTCGGTGTCATATATGTGTAATTGAAAGAATTTTGGTTATGAACCAATTTCATAAATAAGACTTCTCATACGATAGTAGTTCTAACCACTCAACCTCATACAAAAGCGGCGCTACCTTTATTTTATCAATTTACCACCCATCAAAGGAAAGTAGGATATTAAATTGTAGCAATGGATGTTCTTCAAGAACTACGTTTTTCTGAGTTACACCATATAAAAGATATTGATAAGTTTCAGAGGACTTCTCGACTTTGTCATAATAACAACATGAAAAAAAATAACATTTTAGCTCATTCAATTTTATGAATATTTTGTTTCATTTGAGCATAGTTTTGCATGACATGTTTCCTATACAATGTTCTGATCACCATTGAAGGAAAAAAATAATGTTGACATAAATATTTCAAATTTGATAAAAGTTAGAAGCATTGATAGGCATGGGGGTGGCATGTCGAAAGTGTTCGCAATCTTTTCTTAAATTTTAATAGTTGAGGAAAAAATAGTCAATTTGTCAAATCCTGAACCTTTTAATTATTTCAAAAAATGTCCTTAAAAATAAACTTGAAACCTAAATCATGTTTAAAATTCTAACTTTCATACTTTTGACATTTTAAAGTCAACACTTTGAACCCATAACAAATTTGACGATAAATTTATTTTGCATTCTCAAACTTTTAAAAATAATCAAAATTTTTATTTTTGACCCATAACAAATTTTGACCTAAATGTAGTTAACTTGTACCAAACAATCTATTTACCAACTTTTACAACCCATAAAATCAAACTTAATTTCCACAAAAAACCCGAAACAATTTTCATTTGAGAAACATGATTTGTTGTTGATTTTTGGATTCACCAAGTATTTTGAAATATATAGTAAAATAATATGTTAATATTTATATTTATAAAAATATAGAGATATTATATAAATATAGTGTAAAAGGTAAGTGAATTATTATTGATTTATTACATATATTAGGGTATATTAGTTTTGAAGGGAAAAAATTGTAAGAATTAATCAAAACATGATAAGTGTCCACATTTATTTTACTTTATTAAAATATAGGTTGATACAATAATATATATTACATGTGTTCAAAAGTTATAAAATGGGGGCCGACGGCGCCCAAAAATAAGCTTATTCTGGTTAATATTTAGTAATGTTCGTTTGTTTCAATCTAGCGCCGAAAAATAACCTTATAATACTTTTAAAATTCTAAGTATTTATCATATACTTTTACATATTTTTAATTGATTTCTTATAAATTAATTTGCAAACAATGATTTTCTGACCTAGTAGTAAGAGGCTAGGAGGCTTGGTTTCTCCCATTGATATCTAGTTTGATCCTTATTTGGTCACTTTGGGGGATTATAACAGTAAAGGGTTTAAGCTAGGCCTTGTGCAAGGTTGTCAATTTGAATCCCGAGCTTACCCGAGTTTTCGTCCTACCGTGTGTTACGCTAGAGAGTTCTGCTCTTCTGGCTGCACAACGACTATCAAGTGGCAGTCGCTGATATGGTTTCTTGGAGGAACGCCCAAGTCAAACTCTGAAGTTAGCGTAAGTCCGGTTAAGACAACATAGTCAGGCCAGAGTGGGGTAACGAGGTTCTCTGTATTTGGGGTGTGCGGTAGCCTAAATACAACAATGTCTCTGTTCTAGAAGAAAGAGATATCTTCATGTATACAAACAACGCATTGGTCCTGAATGCGCGGAACCGTTGGGAACTATTAAGCTCTAACTGATGGTACAAAGGTATTTTTCAAAGAAAATGTTTTTCCATCTAGAGAGGATACTCGTTGATTTAGTATTGGGCCATCTATTGTAGTCATACCAATTTTATTAAGTTATTTAGTAATTTCTTTTGGATATTACATTGTTCTAGCCGATCTCAGTATTGGTGGTTTTTTTATTTTTATTTTTTTAAGGCTTGTTTATCCTTCTGTTTGAGTTAGGACCTTTTTAGTCTAGCTATACGCAATTTTTAAATCCACCCGATTTTCTATAATGCTTCACACGATCTTAAAGTCATAAAGTTCGAGAATCGGTTTCCCTAACAATTTATAGTTTTTTGTTGACTTTATTTTTGGCGGTAACATATTTTTTTATATATGTTAAATTATTAGAGTTTATGCCACTTAGATATTTGGATTTTAAACAAATAGTCTAGTCTGACAATATATTAATTTAAAATAGCTCTCTGATTCATTGAAACTTGTAGTTCCTTGTGATGTGAGCACCATTAAGTCCCCTTGTGGTAGAAGTGTCAAGAGATGTGGCCTCCATATATGTCCATCCGACCATCCCCATTAATTTAACTAAACCCAAATATTTGGTAGTATTTATTAAATTTAACTTTAAATATTTGTATAACGAAGAATAAAATATTACGTCTTCTACGCTTCCTGATTCGCATTTTGTTCCTCGACTAAACATCTATTACTACAATTATTACAGGACTAGGATGATATATTTTTTTTCTCGAATACCCGTATTAGTACTCATATCCGTATTTTTACCCGTTTATTCAGAACGGGTACCGGTATCAAGATTTTAGAGTTTCGGTATGTAGTACTAACGGGTACTGATACGGGTACAGTTATTTCGATACTTGGTACCCGTTTGAAATATGTAGTTTTTTTTTCTTTTCTTTGTGTGTGTGTGGGGGGGGGGGATTTCCCACACTCAATGTACCTATGCTTGTTATCTTCAAGCGGTTCAAGGGTTCAAGCGGGCTTTTCAAACATGAATTGTGCCTTGTATCTTTCAATCATTTAGCGAAGATTAAACGAATATTTACTTTCTCTGATTATGAATGGATTTGATATTATGGTTTATTTTTGGGAGAATCTGCATGTTTTGGTATTTAATACTTGATTATGAACGGATTAATTATTATGGTTTATTTTTAGTTTTAGTATTATGTTTCGATTGTGGTTAATTTACGGTTTTGGTATTATAGTTTGTTGAATGTCGGTACTGTATAGTTCAGTGGAGATTAAAAAAAAAAGTAGTATCAAAACGGGTACCGACCGAAAGTACCTGTACCACTACCTCTATTTGTAACATTTTCTATTTTTTCAAACCCGAAAAGCTAACCCGTTTAAACTTTTGGATATTCATTTCATGCTCGTTTATGTTAATTTGAGCAAATTATTTATATATATATATATATATATATATATATATTGGGGCATTTGCAAACTCAATTTTAAGTATTTTATGTCATAATTGCATTTAAATAAAGTATAAGGGTCAAACTCGTTTTCATGTTGATTTCGTTAATTTGGTAATCCGATTTCATGTATCTTTCATTAGAATAATTGTAATATGCCTTGGCATCATACCAATGCGTATTCCCTTGATTCTTAGACTAAGGACCAAGAAATGAGTTAATTTTGTCAATATCTTGATTTCTTTCATTTTTGACCATATTACAATTAATACACAATTATGATGAATTATTGGGCAATAAGTTGATTAAGGCTATATAAAGGATCTCTAACCTCTTCTCAATGTATACACCACCTACTCTCATTTTCGGCTTTTGGTTGTTATTTTACAATTTCTTCAAGGTTTCACTTAAAAAAGTCAACTGTTTTAGTTGATCATCGTCTTCCTCATGTTTTCTGGGTAAGTTGTAACCATAAAAGTTGTGCATTTTTATCTAACTAACTAAACCCCTTTATTTATTTTACTGATTGGAGGTTTTGCTAGTAAATTGTGGTTTGACCCATATAAGGTTCTTAAACATTGAAATTGAGATTTTCAAGTACATTAAGTTCTGATCAAAATTGGCTTTCGCTTCAGTTAAGTTTTTTTGTTCGTTTTCATATTTTAAAGCTACTAGACTCGAACCCGGTCTCGAATCGATGTTCGGACTCAGTATGCATAAAACTCGCTTAAATCTCGTTTTTGTCATAACTTGAGAACCGTAATGAATATTAATAAGATTCCAGTTGGATTCATATGTGAAAATTTTAAATTTATTTATTGTGTTGGTTTAGCGTGCTTAGTCTGCACCTTATCTTATTTAACTTGCCTACCACTCTAAGGTGAGTAATCATAAACCCCTATTTTTCCGAATTTTGTTTTGGGGGCTTTATGTGTACACAAAACTCAAGTTTATTTATTTACTCAAGTACATTATGAACTTAATTCCATTATTTGCATATTGTGATATTGCTCGATTAGTTGTTATGCGCTATACACTTTGTGTTTACAGTTTTATTGTTGGTTGATATCTCATCCTCATAATATGATTATACGACGTCTTAGTAGCCATAGATCGTGTTCGATGGATCATGGCCAAATGACACAATTATTTATATTTATTGTTTAGTAGCCATTGATTGTGTTTGATGAATCATGGCCAAACGAATTTTATTTATGTTATGCTAGTTGAAGTAATGCATGATATCGCAAGGAATTGTCATTTTTATTATTATATATATATCTCAAATTGTGATTACTTGCTTAACTCTATGTTGACAAAATATATCTATTTTTACGTATATCGCAGGTAGCTATTTGCGATAATTGAAGATGCAAGACTTAGTTGGACTTTAGGCATTATTAAAATAAAGAACAATTTAGTATGATGTAACTGTTTTAAGTTATTTTGGTGTGAAACTCTCGTGCACGATGATTTGAATAAATAAATTAGATATTGACACTTTATATTTATTTTAGTATCTTTGAGCTATGATACAAATTATGTCGTGCCTTGGCATGTTTCGTAGTTATGTTGGGGTCTGACATATTGGTATCAGAGCCGAAGGATGTAAGATAGATGGTTAGACTTAACGACCTAACAGCATGCTTAGGGTTCCTATACGTGTACCATACTTGTTTAATTTTTCTCATAGCTTAATTATTAATTGTTTATTTATATTAGTATACACGAGACACACACACAATCTGAGGCTATGCCTCATTCTCAAAATCATTTACCCTAGATTTTATTATTTTATTTTGGGAAATTCCTTAAAAATTCCCACAATTTTTGCTTTTACTCTTCTCTCCTTAAGTCTTCAACATATGACGGGTTTTTGTAGTTACTGGAAAGGGAGAACATTATGAGTCGGGCATTGACAAAAAGATTTCGAGAATCAAAGGAAAGATGATATTCATTTCCAGGAGGATTCCCGACCATAATGTTTGAACTTATAGGCTAAAGCGGAACCACGCGTATGTGATTCGAAACCTTGAGTGGTTAGCGAAACAGATGTAACAGTGACATTCCTTGATTTAAAAGCCGAACACGGTGATTTCATGGCTAAATTCAGCATTTCTGACTGTTTTATATCTTTTATGTTTAGTTGGAGATCCATGGATACTCCAACTATTCATTTTCAACCCGTTTTAATTATTATATTTTGTTGGGCCATCACTAATCGTGGTGATACACGTGATGATCCAACTACCAAATAAGATTTCGATTGTTCGCTATTTAGTTAAACCATTTAAAGTGCCATGGAACGCTCATGGGCGGTTCAACTCTCTTATCTCGATGATTAATTAATTAGTTGGGCAATTTAAAATGCCATGAAAAGCTCATGGGAGGCCTAACTCGTCAAAAATTGATTCTATTTAATCATTTTATTTTATTGTTAGAACACAAAATGCCACGGTGGTTCGTGGAGAGTTCTAATTTCTCAATAAAAATTATTTCATTTATTTACTTTATTTTATTTTTGAATTATCCGCAATATTTCAAAAATCTCAAATTAGTTGATTCTCAATTAATTCACAATATCTTAAATCCTCCAATTTTTTAGTTTGATCTCACATTATTCACGATATTTCAAATTCTAAAAATCTGACCCATCCTTGAATTTCAAATAATTCATATCACACTTTATTTGGAGTTTTTAATTTATGTTATAGAACCTTATTCTCAAATTCAAAGTTATTCTATTATCATTTAAAAATTTATTTAAAATTTTATTTTAGCATCAAATTAATGGCGACATAAACTTTATTTACATATTTTGTTTCAACGATTTAAATTTAATATTGATTTTCGTTGTTGATATACATTTTACTCATTTTGTTGAAATAAAGCCATGGTGATACATGGATGTTTCTACAGTTAAATTGTAATAGTGATTTTCGTTATTGATATAAATTATATTTATTCATTTTGTTGGAAGGAATTCATGGTGATACAAAAGAAAATTCGACTTTCTCATATATATGAATTTCTTGGATTTCATAATGATGTGTTGTTCGGTATCCCAACAACCCGTTTTCAAAATTTCAAATTGTTTTTCACTTTATCGCTATAAGATTCTTTTCAATTCATTCTTATTTTTGTTTTATAAATCTATATTTTTGAAATTTCATTATTGGAATATATTATTTAATTTAAGTTCCATTATAAAATTGAATTTTTCAACATTTAAATTAATTTCCTTCATTCAATTTGAATATCCATTGTCCGACTTAATTTTCATCATTAAATTGAATTTTCTATTGTTTTATTAAATTTCCATAGTAATCTACGGATAACTCAATTACCCATTTCATTTTAAGACATTTTCATGATTTTTGTTGAACACCTACGATGCTTTGTGGGTATCTTAATGATCCATTTTCATTTTTATTAATTTTTGTTATTTAGTTTTTTGTTTCTTAAACGTCTATTGCTCGGGTTTTGTATGTATCAGAAATAGTCGAACTGTGATAGTTTTATGTTATCAATGCATAAGCCCATATGCAAAGCATAACTTATGCAGCGCATCAGTTATGCGCCGTATAAGAATATGCGCCGCATATGTACTTTGTGATGTCTATAAATAGTTTGTAGACTTATGCGTTGTACTTGATCTTAGATATTGTCAGATCAACTTTGTACTTTGACTATTTTGAATATATATGAAGATTTGAAAGTGATTCTTGTGTGTTTTCGTCTTTAATGGATTCTGCACGTTAATTGAAGAGTTGATAATATTAAATGTCGATCCTACACGTTATTAAACATCATCAGTCTACGCCTTTTCAAGTGGTATCAGAGCATTGGTCTCATTTTCTACTTTGAAACTGCAAGATTCATCGCTTTTACAAGTGTTTTCATCAAATCTGAAGATTTAACTGTCAAACTTCAACCAAAAATTCACATTATGTTCTATCATTAGCCAAGATCTATCCTTCAAAGTTTTAGACTTATTTATCATTGATTTCATCTTCAAAATTGCAAAACTGTTCATCTTTGACATATCCGGCGCATAAGTTTTCTTCCACAACGCATAACTTATAGGTGAACTACACTGCTTGTATCATTTAAGAAGCTTTTGATCTTATACGTTGGAGTTTGGACTTACACATTTGACCTTATCCATTCACCAGACATACACGTTTGACCAGGAACTTATCCGTTAACCAAACTTACACGTTGACCAGACTTATACGATAGGTTGTAAAATTTTCAAATGGACAACTTGAACGAGTTTGTTTCTCAACCATCAAGCTTACTTCAGATCCTCAATCTTGAAAATGAAATGGGAACTTCTAACAACATCCGAAGCTTTTAAAGATGCAAGATTACCCATCTTAGGAAGATAAGTTTGAGACGTATGTACAAGCGATAAACTCCGATACTTGGATTGCAGTGGAAGAGGAATATATCATCCTGAAGAACAAGAATGGAACCAACTATCGACTGTCACAGATTGATGAGAGGGATAAAGCTACATTTCTTAGGGAGAAGAAGATGTTGAACCTCTTCCAACAAGCAATCAAAGCTAAAATTTTCCAATTGCTTCAACATAACGGATCATACTACTCTATCTGGCAAGCTTTGTTGAAAAAATACCGTGGGAATCTCGATATGAGAAAGAGGAAAATGGCTCTTCTAAAAAAGGAAGTTGATATATTCACTATGGTGAAAGGGGAATCATTTGCGCAATTGATGCTCTACCATAGAAGTGGGTAACATTCATTATGATCCAACAATCAATCCCGGTAGCCTATGCTCGGGTAAACTTAGCAAGATTCACTGAAAAGCTGGAAGCACAGGAGCTAGAACTTAGAAAAAAGCAGAAAATGAAAAATTCAGCTGTTTCTCAAGATATTGGTCTTTACTACAAAAGCACACAATCTACTATCACTCGTAGTCCAAAGATTGCAACTGCTTTCTGCACTGATACTAGTGGACCAGATTTTGTTGGGAAGCACCAGAGTATACCTCAGACCCCTTAATACAGTAACAGATATACTGTAACCATACCAACTGATCAACAGACTTCTAAGCCCACCTCCCAAAGCCAAAATTCTGATGTGCTACAGTGCAATATGGCCGCCAATATAAAAAATGCTAATGGATTGACTGCTGAAAATATCAAGGAGCATATGGCATTCTTGGGATCGGTGTTGGAGTCATATGAATGCTTAATCGTTGGCAACATAGGCAACTTCAACATGACGAAGGAGGATTATGATCAAATCGACCCTGAGGAAATGGAGATGCTTGACATACGCTGGTGCATGGCTAGTGTTATCAGAAGGGCATAGAGGTTTAAAGCGATCATTGGACGAAATTGTCTTGGTGGGTCTCTCCTTCTAAACTTAGGTTTGATAAATCTAAATCTAGGTGCTTTAGATGTAAAGAGAAGGGACTCTTCAAACAGGAGTGTACAAACATAAAAGTTGAGGATAATGGTGCTAATCCATTTGGTAGGGATTACAATAGACGAGCTATTTACCATCGAAGTTCTCCTAATCAAGCTGAACCTACCAACAACGGCAAGAAACCAGTTGAGGCTTCATCTTCACAACCAGTTCATGATAGTCAAATAACCAATCCGGACCAACTCTTGCATCGTCTCATTTTCCTCTAGCCAGCGCACATCATATGATCCCACAATATGTTTTGTGGCCTTGATAAACTCTATAAGCAGTACGTCCAGCCTATTCAACGAAATAGCAATCACCAGCCTTTGAGTCAACGTCGGTGTAGCCTCCAAATGCAAAAGAGTGCAAGGACACCCGAAAGCGCGAAAATGAGCAACCGTCGGTTTATGTCCATAAAGCAACTCATAGGATGTCTTCATGTGTTGTTTGTTGATGAGCACCCTATTCTGCACATAGCATGTCGTGTTGATTGCCTCAGCCCAAAAGAAAAGAGGCAATTTTGAGTCACACAACATCATGTGAGCAGCTTCAATCAAGGTATGATTTCTTCTTTCAGCCACTCCATTTTGTTGTGGCATTCTTGCAACACTATATTGACGCTCTATACCCTTTTCAACACAGAAGTGGTTCAAAACAACATATTTGATCTCAGTACCATTGTCACATTATATCCCCTTGACCTTCAAGTTAGTCTAATTTTCCATCAGCACTACAAATCTCTTAATTTTCTCTGCAATCTTGCTCTTGTTAGCAAAAAGAAAACCCAAGTATAAAGTGAGTAATTATCAGTAATAACTAAGGAATAAGAATTATGAGAAATACTGAGCACACTGACAAGACCAAAAATATCCATATGAAGCAATTGAAGTAAAGAGTCAATAGAGTTGAAAATCTTAGGCTTGTGATATTTACGGTGATGTTTCCCTTGAGCACACGCCATACATTATTCAAAAGTTATAAAATCTTTAATTGGCAAGCCATGAACAATGTTGGTTTTAGAAAGACGATTCAAGTTTTTGACACTTGCATGGCCCATACGACGATGCCGAAGCATGACATTTTGTTCCGACACTTTTGAAAATAAACAAGAAATTTGTTTAGGAATATTCTTGTTCATGTCGATCACGTATGCATTATCTTTTCTTTGTGATCGAACAAGAACCCAGTTTTCTGGTACGACAATGCCCGTTTTCAAAATAAGGCATTATTTATTTGTAAAATGAGTTGAAAAACCTCTGCCACAAATCTGAGATACACTTAACAGATTGTCTTTCAACTCAAGGAAATAGTTCACATTGTCGATCTTTAACATACCCTTACCTACAGTACCCTTTTGAGTGATCTTTCCGTTCTCTCCTTCCACAAAGGACACAAACCCTCCATTAATAGTTTGAATAACATGCAGTTGGGTGATGTCTTCTGTCATGTGCCTGGAACAACCACTATCAACATACCATGGTCTGATGATAATCCTCCATAGCTGTTCCTGCACAATGTGCGAAATTAGTTAGATTTAGGTACCGAGTCCATTGTAACATTAGGTAAACCTGAAGTATCTATACATGGCACCTGTTGCATGTCATGTCTTCCTTGTTCTCAAATAAATTTCAGTTGGGTCAAAATATTGACAAGGAAGATTGGAATCTTCTCAACCTCCTCAGAAATGGCTAAGTATGGAACTCGAGCAAGCTTAGGATCTCCGAGCATGACTTTTACTAGCTCGAGCATGATATCTCACTCGTGTAAAATTATCTTCTAGAATTCTTTTAAGTGTTTAAAGCTTCGAGCAAGTGACACTTCATCAAGCAAAGTTTGTGTTCGAGCAAAAACAATTGATCTATCCAAGATTAAATCAAGACAATAAGTGTTTTGGTGGGTCGAGCAAGGAAATAATAAAGAATGATCTCAAGCATGCTTGTGAGGAGTCAAGAAAATATTCTAAGTAAAACTCCGAGCATGGTTCAATCTCGAGCAAACTTCAGTATCCGGGCATGCTGAAGTTGTTCATAATAAACCTTAGTGAAGATTGAAGAGATCAAGGAAGAATATGTTTGCTGGTCCGAGCAAAGTTGGGATTAATCAGAATGAATGAAGTCTGCTGGAGCAGAGTATTTTCTAAGGAAAATATTCTAAGTAAAGTCTACTCGAAGAAATGCCTCGAGCATTGTAAGTCCCGTGACGGATCTTTCAATGTGATATCAATATACTCGATGATTAGGCGGAATCTAATCACCAAGCCGATTCCATAAAACAAACAAAACAAATAAAGAAGCTTCAAAACACACGTATATTATACGTCGGGTGCTTAATCCCTCAACTAACACAGTTGAATGACAATGAACGAACAACTGAATATCGTTAACGTATGTTCTATATATATATCCTACCAACTAGGCCCAAAACATAACTAAAGCCCACCAAGATCAACAGATCTCGGCTTACATACAAAAGCCCAAAGTAACCAAACCAAACCCAAAACTACAAGCATAAACCACAAAATACGACCCAACATTCTCCCCCTTGGTTTATTGCTTGAATTTAGCTATTATCAAAAACGCCAACCGTAGACATCTAGCATGCTACTACACCTTCATTTCTTCCCTTCGGCGTATATATTGTGGCTTCTAAATAGACACTTGGAAGTTGAGTGTCTCATTTAGTGCCTTTATTCCGGTAATCCAGCACAGGTCATGCTACTTCCTAATAGAAGTAGATGACCATGATTTTGGTTAGTGAAAACAACACCAACTATTAGACTTGATTGACTCAGAAATGTCAAACACGATGTATCTTTGGTAGAACCAACGAATCCTCGGTCACGGTTTGACCAAGAACACCTCAAAATATTTTTAATCCGGAGATCTCTCTGGTTGATCTGATTAGTCCACGTTGAAAACCTGAGAATACTATTCATCGTCATCTCCATATCCCCAATCACCATTGATGACCAAACCTGTAACTGCAACTGATGACTAAACAACATTCAGTAACTTCAAAAGAAATCAAATCAACTTACTAAACACATGAACCGAATGCATCTAATATTTCAACATCACCGCAAATCCTTCAACCATACTGCTTTTGGAAATACTTGAGTTAGATTTCTTTAACTTTTAAAGAAGTCCGCTTGAAAATGGAAGAGGACAAGAAGAGATTGATGGCCGCGAGAAATTGAAAGATTTGATGGTTAAGAAGGTTTTGGAAGATATTGGAAGATGCAAATTTCAAGAATGATTAATTGAGAGTAATGAGTGGCATTTAAACTACCAAGACGCCTCCATTTGTGCCGAGAACACCTATGCACCGAGAACATATATAGGCCGAGAACAGTTATCATGAGCCGAGAACTCATCTCAGTGAATCTTTTTGGGCCAACATGATTTGGCCGAGAACATGGGAATTCGTTGGGCCTAGAGAGAACCCCCTGGGCTAATCTAACCAGGACGAGAACCAAGACATCAATTAGGCTAAAAGACTGGCCTACTCATTTTAGAAATAATCAGGATAAAAAATTGATTTCTTAAAGACATTAGTTTCGACAATAGTAAATATGAGGTAAATAAAACAAAATTAAAAATAAAATAAAATAGAATAAAAAACTAAACCAAAACAAAATTAATTTACCTATCCAGTCTTCAGAAAAATCAACATATTTTGGAATCAGATTTCAGCTGTTAGAAAAAACAAGCACCCCCTTTGAGAAAAGATCCGAACATGAAATCATATTGATTAAGATACTTTCACAATGATCCATTTTCAGCATTATTTTGACATAGTGAAAAGGTTGATAGCAGGTATTTAGAAACTTAGTATGATTTTCGTTGCGCCAGTGATATGATTAGATTCAATTAGGCATAAATCTAATATGGACATCACTCATTGACCCATGATGCCCCTGTCTCTTCTCAAAGCGTATTTGGCTTTACCCATATCACCCTAATTTGACTCCAACCCCTTAGTACTTGATCAAAGAATTTTCTATATACAAAATAAGTTTTTCTTTTTAGCTTTAAGGTTGAACGTTGGACTTACATGTCGTCCGGACTTACAAGCCTTACATTCAGGGTGTTTAGGACTTACTTGTATGTCCCACCCCTGCAGTTCCCTGGAGCCCCTTTAAGTCTTTTTACAAAAAAAATGATACATATATGTAAATTAATAATTTTTTTTAGTTAATACTTTTGGCGATTAAGACACTAACGGGCTCATGTATGACTAGGTAATCACTTTTCTGCCTAGAGACATGCACACATCTTCAAAATGACTCTCCACAAAAGTTTAGCAGATTTAGTTTATATCAATTCAAACTTTTATTTATCATCGAATGCTGCCATACACATCAATGACTTATCAAAAGCCTTTTTAGCTTAATAACTTCACACGTTAGGCACACAAAATGAATTTATCTATCATCTCTTAAAGGTTGGATCAATTTTTGTTTGAAAATATTTTAAGCTTCTAATAAGCTTTAGCTGAATAGTATTATCACTTCCCAAATGGTAACCTTGAAGACAATCTTAAATTCAATCACCCCAGTTACCTTCAGTTTTCAGGTGAATGGCTATCCTATGTGTCTATAGGTAGACGATAGGACCAAACACATAATAAAATGTGTCCCTCAAACTTAGGCGGCTGGCATATTTTTCAGTGAGAGAACTTAAACCGACAGTTAAACAAAAATAATTTTTTTATGTATGTTCAGTCGCCCAGTCACTTTCAGTCCTAAGGTTAATGGCTATCCCGTGAGTCAAAAATTGATGACGGGACCAAACATATGAAATATGTCTGTTGAACTTGAGTAACCACCATGATTTTAAGCAACAAAACAAAATGTTTTTTTTATTATTAAGCGCGCGCACACACACACACACACACACACACACACACACACACACACACACTCTTTTTGTATTTTTTCTTTTTCTCCCCCCTAAATTTGTATTGAAATTATGATAAGAAGAAAAATTTATGTACACAACTTAAACCTCAAGAATACTCAGTCTTCAAATCGTAACATCTTAAAAAACCCTACAAGCACATTGAATCTGGCTGTTCCGACCGGTTTCGTAAATAGGTCCGCCACATTATTATTAGTGTGGACCTGTTCAAGATGGATTAGCTGCCGGCCGTAACAGTCATGGATAAAATGAATTTTGATATCGATGTGCTTGGTTTTAGAATGTTGGACCGGGTTTTTCACAATGGCAATCGCAGCATCATTATCACAAAAAATAGGAGTGTCAAGAAATTCCAAACCGTAGTCTAGCAATTGATGTTGCATCCATATGACCTGAGAACAGCAAGCAGAAGCACCAACATATTCAGCCTCAGCAGTGCTTGTGGACACCGTTTGTTGTTTCTTGCATTGCCACGAAATGAGCCGATCCCCCAAAAATTGACATCCAGCAGACGTCGATTTCCTATCAATATCATCACCTCAATAATTGCTGTCAGCAAAAGCATTCAAGTCAAATTTTGAATTCTTGGGATACAAAATACCAAGCTTCAGTTGCCCTTTCAGATATCTAAAAATTCGTTTAACAACAATAAAATGAGAGAGTTTAGGATTAGCCTGGAAACGAGCACACTGATAGACTGCGAACATGATGTCAGGACGACTGGTAGTAAGATACATCAGAGACCCGATCATCGATCGATGATCTACGGGTTTCCCATCAGGATTTGAAGAAAGAAGAGGTCTCTCAGTCATAGGAGTCGCCGCACTTTTGGAGTCTTGAAACTCGAACTTTGCCAACATATCCTTGACGTATTTCCCTTGATGCAGCAGAATGCCTGTTGAGCTTTGACGAACTTGCAAACCCAGAAACATTGTCATTTCCCCTAACGAGCTCATCTCAAACCTTTTCTTCATCACTTCTTCAAACTCAGAACAAAGTGTAGCACTAGTAGAACCGAAGATGATGTTATCCACATAGATCTGAACCAGGATCATATCCTTTCCGACAGTCTTTATAAACAGTGTCTAATCAATAGTTCCACGCTTATACCCGTGCTCCAACAGATGAGCAGTCAACGTCGCATACCATGCTCGAGGAGCCTGGTGAAGGCTGTAAAGAGCCTTATCCAACTTATAGACATACGACGGATGCTTGGAGTCCACAAAACCCGGTGGCTGATCCACATAAATTTCTTCCTTTACCTCACCATATAAAAACGCTGTCTTAACATCCATCTGATAGACTGTGAAACCCATGTACGATGCATATGCCAAGAAAATCCGAATGACCTCAACACGAGCCACTGGAGCATACACCTCAGTATACTCCAAACCTTCAACCTGACGAAAACCACGAACTACAAGCCTTGCCTTGTTTCTAACGATAACACCCAAGTCATCTTGCTTATTACGAAAAACCCATCTCGTGTCTAGTGACTTCTTTCCCGCGGGTAGTTCAACCAACCTCTAGACTTTGAGTTTCTCAAACTGATTGAGTTCCTCATACATGGCGCCAACCCAGCTCGGTTCTTGCAGAGCCATGTCAACCGTCTTAGGCTCAATTTGTGAAATGAAGCAAGAATACGAGCAGTTGTTTATTGTTCTAGTCTGACTTCTGGTTGATACGCCAGCCTCAAGGGGACCAATAATACTGTCAATGGGATGGTCCCATTGATGGAATTGAGTGATCAGGAACAGAACAGTTTGCTGGTAAATTAACTGGATCATCAAGAGCTTTAGTGAGAGGGTTCCTCCATCCCGATGCTGCAGTGCTGTGCGAGTACAAGGTACTGGCAAGATATTCATTTGGAATGGCATCAGGGAATAGATTACTACCGAATATCTGACGAATAACACTCTCCCTCTCAACTGGTGACAACTCTACTGGAGAAGGTTCTTGTGTCGATACAGTGTCAGTGACAGTATCTTCCAGATCTTCAGATGACGGCTGAGTGGTGTCTGAGGGTTTGGACGGGTCCACACTCAACATAGGAAACTCTTGAGTATTAGAAGAAAAATCTTCTTCATCATCGACAACAGCCGTAGTTCCTCCCCTTGAAATATTAGAATCAATCACAGGAACCAGATTAAATGGTTTGAATAGAGTGTCGTAGTCAAACAGCCAGTTAGCCCCACACGAGCATCTGTCTCATTTTCTTCCAACCAGCGAACATCATATGACTCCACAATATGTTTCGATGCCTTGTTGTAGACTCTGTAGGCAGTTCGACCAGCATAACCAACGAAGTAACAATCATCTGCCTTGGCTTCGAATTTAGGAGTTGACTCAAGATTCAACAAAGTGCACGGACACCCGAAGGCTCGAAAGTGTGCGACTGTGGGCTTGTGACCATAAACAATTTCGTACGAAGTCTTTATCTGAGATTTTTTGATCAACACCCGATTTTGAACATAATAGGCGGTGTTGATCGCTTCAGCCCAGAAGAATAGTGGTAACTTTGAATCACGTAACATCATTCTTGTAGCTTCAATCAATGTATGGTTCCTTCTTTCAGCAACACCGTTTTGCTGCGGTGTACGAGCTGAGCTGTAAT
This sequence comes from Bidens hawaiensis, assembly GCF_021521415.1. Taxonomy (NCBI): domain Eukaryota; kingdom Viridiplantae; phylum Streptophyta; class Magnoliopsida; order Asterales; family Asteraceae; genus Bidens; species Bidens hawaiensis. The sequence goes on along the minus strand of NW_027501934.1, from coordinate 9,007 downwards.
GACAAAAAATTCCCTTTTCGGCACAAATATGATTTAGTGTAGAGTTCTTTAACTCCGTGCCATTGTCACTACGAATTCCCTTTAGCTTCAAGTTCAACTGATTTTCCATGAGCACCACGAATTTCTTGATCAAGTCAGCTGTTTCACCTTTATTCGATAAGAAAAACACCCAAGTGAAACGAGAGTAGTCGTCAGTGATGACCAGACAGTGATTACTCCGAGATAGATTCAAGACATAAACTGGACCGAACAAGTCCATGTGAAGCAACTGAAAGACACTAGAGATGGTATTTATCAGCTTTGGCTTGTGTGATTTCTGATGATGCTTCCCCAACGAACAAGCCACACGCTTCTCGATGGTCACGAAGTCTTTAACTTGCAAGCCGCGTACAATATTGTTCTTTGCAAGACGATTCAGCGTTTTCACATTTGCATGGCCAAGACGACGATGCCACAACATAGCATTATGTTCCGACACTTTAGAGAACAAGCATGTAATTTCTTCAGGAACGTTCTTGTTCATGTCAATCAGGTAGGCATTATCTTTTCTCTGAGATCTGTCCAGGACCCTCTCCTTTGGTATGACAATACCAGGTTTCAGAATCAAGCATTCTTCGTTGGTAAAGTGTGTAGAAAAATCTTTATCACAAATTTGTGACACGCTGAGCAGACTGTGCTTCAGTTCAGGAAAATAGTTAACATTTTCAAACTTTAAAACTCCATTACTCACGGTACCCTTCTGAGTAATCTTCCCTTTTTCTCCTCCCGCAAAGGAGATATATCCGCCGTTAAATATTTGAATGTCACTCAGCTGAGATATGTCCCCCGTCATGTGCCTGGAACAGCCACTATCAACAAACCATGGTCTAATAGTATTCCTCCATAGCTGTTCCTGCATAGTATACGAGATTAGTTAGATTTGGGTACCCAGTCCATAGTATTTCTGGGTAATCCTGACTTGTTTAATCGTGTTACGGGTTGCCATGACATATCCTCATCATTATCAAAAATCGAGTCTGAAGACGTTGAGGACTTTGCTACTGGAGACTTGGGCAACCACTTGTATTTCGGTTTGAAAACTTTGTGATCTATACAAGTGTTTGACTTAGTCTCTGGTTTGCGGATAGAAAACTCGGTCGGCTTTTCCTTTTAGACGTTTTCGGTTCAGAGACCCACTTCGCTCTGGAAACCAAAATTGAGTTTCCATTCCGCCTTTGAGTCACAAAGGGCTTGGTCTGATGAAAGCTTGACCTGTCAGCCTTGACTCTTCTCCAATTTCCTTTAGAGCGCCTTGTTTCATAATGCCTTGAATTATTTGAATGAAAATTTTTGTAGGCATGTTAAGACATGGTCCTCTGATGGCATTTATAATATGGAACGTATGGGAGACGAGAGAAATTTCTAGCAATGTGACCGGAAATTCCACAGTTGAAACAAGTTTGTTTCTTAACGTAAAAATCATTGTGGCTGATTCACGGTCTTGCTTGGTTGTGTGAGCTTGCTTTTCCATCCTTGAATTTATAATTAGAAACTTCACATTTAACATTACAGGAATTTCTTTCTTTCACAAACTTAGGTGACAAAAGTTTATTTTGTTTTTTAAGTTCATCAGTTTTATTAAAGGACAGATCATTGCCTTTTGAAGTTCTAGAAAAAGTAACCAAACGATTGTCTTTGCTCTTAAAAACAGAGCTCACACACACACCAGTAGCATTGTTATTTAAAACAGACAAAACAGGCAAATTTAAAGAAATAGAAGATCTAATAGGTGATTCATCATCTTCCTCAGTCCAGTCCTCGACTATTACTTCATCTGCACACAAGCTAGATATGTTAGAATCGTTCACCCCTGAGGTTGATTCAGTTGTCGAGTCTGTATCAACCATACCCTTGCCAATTTCAGTTGACTTACCATACTGCAAACATTTCTCTTTTTCTTCCTTGGTAATAGGAATACCCGTATAATTATTGTTTTATGGAGGGGGAACCATGTTATATCCAATACCCACACCCTTATTTTCTTTCCATTTCAATTGATTTTCTATCATTGACTCAACGACAGCACTAGAGACATCAAACTTTTTGAAATTGAATTCGGCATTGTCAAACTTATTTGTTAGTTTAACTATTTCCAATTTCGATGCTTCTAACTCGGAAGTTAGTTCATCGATTTTCCTTTTAGTATATAGTGACAGCATTTTATGCTAAAGTTAGATTGCAGTTTGGAAAAATCTTGTTTTTGTGCCTCTAGTTTATATTTTAATGCTTGTTCAAGTTTTTTAAGTGTTGAGTTTTCATATTTTACACCCTCCATTTCCCTCATCAAGTTACTGTTATGTGTTTTATACAATCCTACTTTATCGATGCACGATTGAGAACAAAGTACAGTATTTATCTCAGTTTGTGTGGTGGAGGTGAAGGCCATGAAAGCATGCTGAGGATCCCTGACTTGCTCTTCAGCTTCATTCTCCTCTTCATCAACATCCACCTTAGCAAAATTTACAACTTCATTGCTCAAATTCAGTGCTGCCATTTGATCCTCCCAACAGAAATTCTGAACCACCAAACCACTCTCACCCGTTCTTGAACCAGCCATATTCTCTTCTCTTCCACCATGTACTGGAACCATTTCTCTCTCTTGATTTCCTTCCTTGGCCGGATTGGTACATTCACGAGCAAAATGACCCAGCTCATGACAGTTGTAGCACCTTAGAGAGCTTTTGTTGAACCCCACTTTCTGATTAACAAGAACATTCTAGTTGTTCCTGCCTGTCCTCTTGGTGAACTTCTTGGCTCTGAAAATAGCCATGGCAATATGCCAAGAAATATCCATCTCCTCCACATCATCAGGATGTATTTGATCTAGGTCAGCAGCTACAACAGGTTGTACCAGGTCTCAAGCAAGAAAAGCATTATAGCAGTTCATAAACCTGCCATTAGAGCAATTTTTTCTTGAGTCTCTTTGGAAATAGTAGGAATTTGAATGTGTGACTGGCTGGTGGTTGCCACCGAAGCTTGCGATTTCGTTGCAGGAGCTAATTGAGGAAAGAAAGCAGTGGCATCCGGTGTAGGTTGTGGAGTAGGTTGACTTTGAGATGACCTGAACATGGAGAAGGTCTGTTGAGTCTGTTGCGGTTGAGCCGACTAACTTGAACAGTGGGAAACTGTCTTGTGAAACTAGAGCATTGTTAGCTGTAACTCCATAACCAGCAGTTTTGTAGGTACTTGAATGATTGATAGCACGATGCTTGTCGTCCATGTCACACGCCTTGATAATCGCCATCACCTCAGAGAGGGTCAGTCTAGTCTGATCCTTAGTCTTCTTGATAACAGCCACATTTAAATCCCAGTTCTGTGGCAACGAATTCACCAGCTTGTTGTTGATCTCGGCAGACGTGAGATTTATATTGGCAGACCTAATCTCCATGATTAATGAGATGAACCGGTGAAGTTGTTTTTCAAGTGACTCTCCCAACACATAGTTGAACATGTTGAATTGTTATCTTAGAAGATCTTGCCTACTTCTCCTCATGTCCTCGTTACCTTCAAACACTTCAATGAGAGCCTCCCAGAGTCCTTTGGTAGAGTTCAACTCTCTAAATCCTAAGGCAATTTCAGGTGAAAGTGCCATGGTCAAGGTGGCTAGAGCCTTCTCGTATTCGTCAACAATGTCAAAGTCAGCATTAGTATACAACTCAATTGGCTTCGTCTCGACTTCTTCGGAGCCCTCTCTTTGATAGGTAATAGCCTGAGGACCTCTAACTATGCTTCTCCACATATTCGCATCCTTTTCTTTCACGTACTTTTTAAATCTGAACTTCCTCTCAGCAAACCCTTCTGATGTCAGTAAACGAGGCACAAAAGTGGTAGTCCCCATGATGGAGTCAACTTCTTGATGGAGCGTTGCATTTGAGGACATACTGACACCTGATTGATCCATAATATCCTTAACCGAAAACTTGATGGAGAGACCGAAAAAAACAAATTTCGTCCGAGAACACAGAATGTTGACCGAGAACTGTCAACAATATCCGAAGACACACGAAGTTGCCCGAGAATGATGAAATCACCCCGAGAACAACGAATTCACCCCGAGAACTTGTAAATCCTCTCGAAAGCCTTGAATGCTGACCGTGAACCTTGAAATCTTCCCGAGAACTTCAAAATCAACTCGAGAACTAAGAATAGTTCAAGATATGGCAAATCTTGAATATTAACTAAATCCCGAAAATGATGGGATTCAAATTAAATATGAGATATACCAAAATCTATTCCGAACTAAGCTTTCACCAGCCATAGAACACGAAGAACAATCTTCTTCGAGATGCAAACCCCTTCAACACAATATACCTTCTTAGATCAACTACAGAATCCTTGATATCACCAATAACCGAGCCTAGAATAGGTCGATAGGCTCTGATACCAATTGTAAGTCCCGTGACGGATCTTTCAATGTGATATCAATATACTCGATGATTAAGCGGAATCTAATTACCAAGCCGATTCTATAAAACAACTAAGAACACAAACAAAACAAGCAAAGAATCTTCAAAACACACGTATATTATACGTCGGGTGCTTAAGCCCTCAACTTACACGATTGAATGACAATGAACGAACAACCGAATATCGCCAACATATGTTCTATATATATCCTACCAACTAGGCCCAAAACACAACTAAAGCCCACCGAGATCAACAGATCTCGGCTTACATACAAAAGCCCAAACTAACAAAACCAAACCCAAAACTACAAGCATAAACCACAAAATACGACCCAACAAGCATACTCAAGGTTACTAGGTTTGCTCGACAAAGACAAAAGCATACTCGAAGACCTGATTTGACACTTGTGTGTATTTTCAATGTATTTTGTAATGATGAAAGTTATTCTAGAAGAAATGTTGGTTCCCTATAAAAGGAGTGCTAGGATACAGCAATCCAGTCAGTCCCTTGCACATATTACTAGAGCAAACAAAATATTCTTGTTTTCTAGGATTCCGCACCACACATTCCTAACAGAAAACCTTCAAAGCTTCCATTGTACATTTAATGAAAATTTAATATATATAATGGAAATCTTTTGAGTTATTATTGTGTGTCTGTTAATCGCTATCATAGTAATATTAGCAACATCCTGATTATATCTGATTCCACCGGATATTCTTAGTGGGTCTTTGCATCTTTGATTTCGTGTGTGTTCTTGTCAACTACTTTGTGTAACACGGAATCATGGTCCTGACAATTGGTATCAGAGCTGTGTAAGCTCAGTGAAGACCATTTTGTTGCATACTCACTATTCAGAAGATATAAGGTGTTTTTAGGTTGAAGATGATGACGTAAGCATACTCACTATTCCATTGGAGGGTGACGTCAGCTACTCTGTTTTCTTCTTCTCAGATTCAATATTGTTTGAGGTTTAAAAGTGTTCCAATCTTTGTTTTTGCTTTGTTTTGAGTTATTTTGTCCTTAGATCTTAATTAAGTATTTTTGTTCTTAGCAGATCTAAGAAATTTTTCTTGAATCTGCAAGTTTTTAAACTTTTCTAAAATTTTCTCAATTTTGTCTATTTTAGCTGTCAATATACTAAAAATCAAAAACTCCAAAAATATTTTCTTAAGTATTTTATAAAATCTGAAAAAAAAAAAAAAACAAATGGATGATTAAGAAATGTCTACTAACAAGATTCCAAGATTGTTAGGTCAAAAAACTACATCAAATGGAAAGTGTTGTTTGAAGCTGTAGTGAACTCTAATGATGCTGAGCTATGGGCCTCAATCAGTCAAGGTCCATATGTACACTCTATTGCACCAAACACAAATCAAGCCGTGGAAAGATAGATGAAGAAAAGGGATGACAAAGCCCTATCCATGCTCAAATTGGGACTGTCTTGTGACGTTTATGACAAAACCGGATACACCTCAGTATTCACATATTAAATAAGCGATTAATCGCTTATTGCCTACGAATAAGCGAGTAACCAAACGGGTTTGGTTATGACTCGGATATTCCGGAGGGCCATGTATAAGTGATATACGTTTAATATAAGCAAACATATTAATATTATTGCCTTATTAGAATAGCAACAATTTAAACGAAAATATACTCGTTTAAGTACCCACTGTGAATTTAAACGCAAAAGATAGTTACGAAACAAGTAGTGTATCATCCGTTAAGCCGAAAAAGACTTACAAAACACTTATTTGGGATGTTTTAAGTGACCCGTGAAAATATTTTCGATTTTTACAACAAATACTAGTTTTTCTAAATTTAAAGAAATTAGCCGAAAAACATTCGTTTTCGCACCGATTGTTGTACCGATATATTTTTCACGCAAAAAACCGAACCTGAATTAAACTTGGACTCGGGATTTCATGTTCGAGCATATAAATCGAGAAAAGTGGGCCAAAAAGGGGCCTAATGTAACATCCGTATTTTGTGATTTATAAATAAAAGAGAATTTATTGTTACGTGTGTGCCGTTAATTTGATTGTGTGGGTGAATGTTGTATAATATCTAGATTTGGAATTGTGAGTGGGTTGTGGGGCCCATAACCCCCTATATAAACCCAACCCTCCACCCTTTTCACCATTTCTTTCCTTCCACCACACACACACACACTCAAGAACACACACATTTTCTCTCAAACCCGAATCCAAGTCCGGGCTAAAGTAAGGAAGACCTTGGTGTTCAAGTGCCTCAAACAACAAGAAGACTACTATATCTACATACTGTTCAGTTCCGAACCCAACCCAAAGAAAAAGGTGATTTTTGGTTAAAAAGGTTAAGTTTTATGGTCGGTTCCGACATGCAAACTGATATCTTAGTAGACCGGGTTGTAATATATAAGAAAAAACATAAAGTTGGTGAGTTATAACCTCACGGGTGTGTTGCATGACAAAAAGGTGATGTTCGGACCCCATAAAAACGGGTATACAAAATTGGTACGAACCAAAACCAATAAAAAGAGTAGAATCGGGTCCTAAGGAAGAGTCTCGGAGGAATATGGCCTTAAAATGGTAAAAATGAAGAAAAGAAGATTTCCATTCGCATAAAGGATTTCCCATCGCACAGCCATGCGAAACCCCTATTTCGCATCGCACAGCCATGCGAAGCGAAATGTCCATGCGAAGCGAAATCAACGTTTCGCATCGCACAGCCACGCGAAGCGAAATGTCCATGCGAAGCGAAATCAACGTTTCGCATCGCACAGCCATTCGAAGTGAAATTCTCATGCGAAGCGAAATAAGCATGCGAAGCGAAATTCTCATGCGAATTTCCAAGCAAAATGGCCATGCGAAATTTCATGAAATCCATTTTCTGATGCATTTTTGTTAAAGGAATGTTAATGAAAAGAAAATTCTCAGCTCAACCCCAGCCAGGGGCTCTGCCCCTTGGACCCTTCTAGGGGCTGCCGGCCCTAGACCCCGCTACCAGGGGCGCTGCCCCCAGACCCCCGTTAGTTGAGGGTTTCGTTAATCTAGAAGTACGACTTAGAAGTAGTTGATTAATACTTATAATTGTTACACAGTTAGCCGTGCACAACTAAGGAAAGGTATTGCACTTAACTCAGAGAGAAACAGGACCCGAGTGAGTTTCTAGCCCCTTTATCTGTTATGTTTTCGGGGCTGTATGCATACTTCTATGTGATAGTTGTTAATACACTTACCTTAAGTGGTAAGGGTATGATATGTGTATGATATATGTTTGACTAAGTATTGAATGTTATTATGAAATGTTCATACGAATGAATATGTATATATATGTATATACATGACTAGAAGATATGTATAGTATGCATGTATGAAAATGAATGTATGATAGAGTCACGAGACAGGTATGGTTATTCGAGACAAAGGAGCAGACCCTAATAATATCTGAGACAGAAGGGACCAGATCCTAATAATATCTGAGACAGATGGGACCAGACCCTAATAATATATGAGACAGAAGGGACCAGACCCTAATAACTTCTGGGATGGTAGAGATAGAATAGCCTATGGTATACCATAGGGAACTATGAAAGAAAGTGTGAGAGATCGATTGAATGTCTGTATGTATGTATGTATGAAAGAAATGATAGTAAGTAAAGTATGAATACGTGTATTCAGACACGTTATGGGTATGATTGCGAATGTAGTGTATGTTGAATGATTAACTAGAACTTACTTAGCGTAGCTGACTTTTAGTATGTACGCAGGTAAATAGATTGAGGGAGCTGGCTTAAGGATGGCACGTGGCAGGGACTGGAATACTGGCATCTTGGAAAAGAATGTTATGAATTATTATGTTATGTTTTACAACAAGTTAACTTTTGTTAAGACAAGATTTGATGTTTTGTGATGTAATGAATGAAGTGTTAAGTATTCCACGAAAAGTTTTATTTAACTCTGATTTTAGAACTGTGCTTACGAGTAAATCATCGCCAAAGTAGGGTTTCGGGAACGGGGCCTTACACCTAACAAAGGCCGGCCGCCAATGTTGAAACCCCCCACCCCCTTAATATTTTTTTTATATTAACAAGCTAAGTTATTTTTTTTTTCATAAAAACCCTAAAATTATCAAAAAACATTTTTTTATTTTAAACATGGTTAGGTTTGATTTTAAACATGGTTAGGAACCTTGTTTGATAAGTTTTTTGGCCATAAACACGAATAAAGGGGTTTAAATCGCGATTTTTTCGGTTCAAAAGTTCAGTTTAAAACCCTAACCGAAACCCTAAGTTTCAAGGCTGACCTTTTGATGATACAAGCTTGGTTTTGTGATATAGAACCTATAGTTACATTATTCATAAGGACAAGAACTCATGAATTTAAGGAAAAGAGTTGAAACGAACGAAAACCGCAAAGGTAATGCCGAAACACTCGCTTAGGGGCTATTTAGGATTAGATTGTGACGTGCTTGTTGTTAGCTTGTAAAATTTTGTTGGGATATCAGTGACCATATGATTTAGTCCCCGTCCAAATTTGGTAATTTTTTGACTATCCGAGAATATTTGGCCAATTTT
>NW_027501933.1:0-73091 GCF_021521415.1 Bidens hawaiensis | reverse complement strand
AACAATCCGATACTGATTACATAAAAAAGATAAAGAAAAAATTAACAGATTTTCCAAAACTTTATCTCCCAAAAGAAAAAGATTTTCTTATAATAGAAACAGATGCCTCAAATGATTTTTGGGGAGAGTTCTAAAGGCTAAAACAGCCGAAAAAGAAGAGATATGCAGATACACTTCGGGAAGCTTTAAACCAGCTGAACGAAATTATCACAGTAATGAAAAAGAATTACTGGCGGTAAAAAATACTATCTCAAAATTTTCCATTTATCTCACTCCTGTAAAATTCCTAGTCAGGACAGATAACAAAAATTTTACTTATTTCCTTAAAACAAAAATTTCTGGAGATAATAAACAAGGACGCCTCGTCAGATGGCAAATGTGGTTCTCAAGATATGCTTTTGATATTGAGCACCTTGAGGGGCCAAAAAATGTCTTGGCTGATTGCCTTACACGTGATTTTCAAAATAATTGAAATCACTATTCACCCGGTTATAAATAAGGACCACACAGGTTTATATTTATCATCTCAAAATTCAATATTTCTTTTGATAAATTTTAAGTAAAGAGAGTTCTGGTTTAGAAAATAAACTTTTCAAAAAAGTTTTTTTTTTCTCTCATGGATGAATTAAAGGCATTACGCCTTAAAGAAAAATTCTTGATTATTGAGCTTAAGGCCATTCAAGAAAAAATAGCTTTATATGACGAAAGTCTAAAAGCAACAACTGTTAATTCAGAACAGGAACCCGAAAGGGTACAATCTGAATCTATTCCCTTACAAACGGCTAAGGGTAAAGAACACTCAAGTCCGTTAACTCCTGTTGCTTTGGGAAAAAGCAAAAATAAGGTAAATGAAGAACCACAATCTTCATCTAGTCCAGCAGCAAACGGCTCTGGTAAAGACACAACAAATCCGTTGATGGCTGACAGTTTGCCAAAAACTGAAAAGGTCTCTCTTAGACCAAGTTATTCAGAAATGGCTAACAAACCAGAAAAAGATACTTCTAGATTTTATGTCATTTTTGACGGTGATCACAGAGGCATTTATGAAGACTGGTCTCTAGTCTCCAAATACACCTCGGGAAATTCCTACCCGTTTAAAAAATACAAAACTCTGTATCAAGCTCAACAAGAAGCTACACATTTTTCTGCAGAATTCGGCAAAAAAGAAATACCTCTAAAGGTACTAACTTTTCCTGAACCTTTAAAACCCAGGAAACCAGAAAAAATTATAGAGTTCAGAGAAGCTCCCACAAATCTCTCAAAAATAACACGTTTTGAAGAAAAAGAAGAAAAGGATATCATATCCTTGGATGAATTCAGGACAATATGGTCTAAAGCAAGGTCCCTTAGTCAAAACGATTTTGAGTCCGAACATATCTACACTGAAGACAAGGCTACCAAAAGCCTAATTGTTTTTTGTCCAGGCTCTAGCCCAGAACTTGTTTCTCTAGCATTTTCAGCTGGATTAATCAAGTTTATTTATCCTGCGTCTAATTTACTAGAAATCAGTTTATTGACAGAAGGAATGAAGAAAGCAATTAAAAACTTTCGAAAGAAAATCGCAGCAGCAAAAGATGCAAATATCTTTGTCAAATGCACATCCACTCTTCCTGATTGGTATCAAGGAAGTACTTTTCCCCGCCTACCATCATTTAGAAATTGGCCTAGCCAAAACAAGAACTGTCAATCCTTCAAAAATTATGAATGATGATGAAGACATTGAAAACTGGAGTTCAATCAGAACAGAAAGATTCATTAGGATCTTTCATAATCTTGATAAAATCAAGAGAGGAAGCTTTAATAAAGTAAATTATTGCAGCAGTAATTGCATTATTACAAGCTATAGCACAACGCCTCTTCCACAAACCGAACGGGCAGCCATCAATAATTTCACACAACAAATTATTGAAAATAAAGTGGAGGTCAGCCCCACCACTAAAGAAAAACTTTGCCAAAAGATAAAAGAAATTATTGAAGACCACCAATGCACATGGTGCAAAGCAAAAAGCAGCTCTTCCACTGAAGAAGGAATCTACTTTTCAGAAGAAGACACCAGAGAACTGAACCCAACACATGGGTACATAGACTAAAAACGTCATCAATGACGATAGAAGAAGGCCATTTTGGTCATTTGTAAAAATCTGCTTCTCCTATATAAAGAAGTATGATTTAGGTTTAAGGGCATCGACACTCGCCCCTTTTCTTTTACTTGTAATTTTCTTAAAGCATGTGTGAGTAAAATCTCCTTAGAGGAGAAACGATGTAGATATCAAGAAGTTTTTCCTTCGGGAAAAACAGTTATGAAATAAAAATATCCTTTTAAATCTTACTCCTTTATCTTCTTCATAATAAATTTGCACTCTGTAAAACCTGGAATCCTATGTAGCCGCCAAGAAGAGTACCGTTTAGCCAGGAGGGCGTTAGGGAAATCATGGTGTTGTTGGATTGGTCACTTACAGAAGATCAGAATTTACAAGAACAAGATAGATTGATTACAGATTGAAAGGTACAAATTTATTTCTGCTGTTATTATACTTCAAATGATTCTATATATGTTTCTCCTTACATTCAAGAAATATATCTTTCCTTAAACAAATTATTTCTCGAAATAATTCCGCAATAATGGTATCAGAGCAAATTATTTCTCTCTCTTATTTTTTAAAAAAGAGCAACGAGGCTCTGATACCATTATTGCGGAATTATTTCGAGAAATAATTTGTTTAAGGAAAGATATATTTCTTGAATGTAAGGAGAAACATATATAGAATCATTTGAAGTATAATAACAGCAGAAATAAATTTATACCTTTCAAACTGTAATCAATCTATCTTGTTCTTGTAAATTCTGATCTTCTGTAAGTGACCAATCCAACAACACCATGATTTCCCTAACGCCCTCCTGGCTAAACGGTACTCTTCTTGGCGGCTACATAGGATTCCAGGTTTTACAGAGTGCAAATTTATTATGAAGAAGATAAAGGAGTAAGATTTAAAAGGATATTTTTATTTCATAACTGTTTTTCCCGAAGGAAAAACTTCTTGATATCTACATCGTTTCTCCTCTAAGGAGATTTTACTCACACATGCTTTAAGAAAATTACAAGTAAAAGAAAAGGGGCGAGTGTCGATGCCCTTAAACCTAAATCATACTTCTTTATATAGGAGAAGCAGATTTTTACAAATGACCAAAATGGCCTTCTTCTATCGTCATTGATGACGTTTTTAGTCTATGTACCCATGTGTTGGGTTCAGTTCTCTGGTGTCTTCTTCTGAAAAGTAGATTCCTTCTTCAGTGGAAGAGCTGCTTTTTGCTTTGCACCATGTGCATTGGTGGTCTTCAATAATTTCTTTTATCTTTTGGCAAAGTTTTTCTTTAGTGGTGGGGCTGACCTCCACTTTATTTTCAATAATTTGTTGTGTGAAATTATTGATGGCTGCCCGTTCGGTTTGTGGAAGAGGCGTTGTGCTATAGCTTGTAATAATGCAATTACTGCTGCAATAATTTACTTTATTAAAGCTTCCTCTCTTGATTTTATCAAGATTATGAAAGATCCTAATGAATCTTTCTGTTCTGATTGAACTCCAGTTTTCAATGTCTTCATCATCATTCATAATTTTTGAAGGATTGACAGTTCTTGTTTTGGCTAGGCCAATTTCTAAATGATGGTAGGTGGGAAAAGTACTTCCTTGATACCAATCAGGAAGAGTGGATGTGTATTTGACAAAGATATTTGCATCTTTTGCTGCTGCGATTTTCTTTCGAAAGTTTTTAATTGCTTTCTTCATTCCTTCTGTTAATAAACTGATTTCTAGTAAATTAGACGCAGGATAAATAAACTTGATTAATCCAGCTGAAAATGCTAGAGAAACAAGTTCTGGGCTAGAGCCTGGACAAAAAACAATTAGGCTTTTGGTAGCCTTGTCTTCAGTGTAGATATGTTCGGACTTAAGGGACCTTGCTTTAGACCATATTGTCCTGAATTCATCCAAGGATATGATATCCTTTTCTTCTTTTTCTTCAAAACGTGTTATTTTTGAGAGATTTGTGGGAGCTTCTCTGAACTCTATAATTTTTTCTGGTTTCCTGGGTTTTAAAGGTTCAGGAAAAGTTAGTACCTTTAGAGGTATTTCTTTTTTGCCGAATTCTGCAGAAAAACGTGTAGCTTCTTGTTGAGCTTGATACAGAGTTTTGTATTTTTTAAACGGGTAGGAATTTCCCGAGGTGTATTTGGAGACTAGAAACCAGTCTTCATAAATGCCTCTGTGATCACCGTCAAAAATGACATAAAATCTAGAAGTATCTTTTTCTGGTTTGTTAGCCATTTCTGAATAACTTGGTCTAAGAGAGACCTTTTCAGTTTTTGGCAAACTGTCAGCCATCAACGGATTTGTTGTGTCTTTACCAGAGCCGTTTGCTGCTGGACTAGATGAAGATTGTGGTTCTTCATTTACCTTATTTTTGCTTTTTTCCAAAGCAACAGGAGTTAACGGACTTGAGTGTTCTTTACCCTTAGCCGTTTGTAAGGGAATAGATTCAGATTGTACCCTTTCGGGTTCCTGTTCTGAATTAACAGTTGTTGCTTTTAGACTTTCGTCATATAAAGCTATTTTTTCTTGAATGGCCTTAAGCTCAATAATCAAGAACTTTTCTTTAAGGCGTAATGCCTTTAATTCATCCATGAGAGAAAAAAAAACTTTTTTGAAAAGTTTATTTTCTAAACCAGAACTCTCTTTACTTAAAATTTATCAAAAGAAATATTGAATTTTGAAATGATGAATATAAACCTGTGTGGTCCTTATTTATAACCGGTGAATAGTGATTTCAATTATTTTGAAAATCACGTGTAAGGCAATCAGCCAAGACATTTTTTGGCCCCTCAAGGTGCTCAATATCAAAAGCATATCTTGAGAACCACATTTGCCATCTGACGAGGCGTCCTTGTTTATTATCTCCAGAAATTTTTGTTTTAAGGAAATAAGTAAAATTTTTGTTATCTGTCCTGACTAGGAATTTTACAGGAGTGAGATAAATGGAAAATTTTGAGATAGTATTTTTTACCGCCAGTAATTCTTTTTCATTACTGTGATAATTTCGTTCAGCTGGTTTAAAGCTTCCCGAAGTGTATCTGCATATCTCTTCTTTTTCGGCTGTTTTAGCCTTTAGAACTCCTCCCCAAAAATCATTTGAGGCATCTGTTTCTATTATAAGAAAATCTTTTTCTTTTGGGAGATAAAGTTTTGGAAAATCTGTCAATTTTTTCTTTATCTTTTTTATGTAATCAGTATCGGATTGTTTCCATTCCCATACATAATCTTTCTTTAATTTTACCTGTAACGGTTTTCTAAGCTCTGCAAGCTTTGGGATATAACTTTCTGCATAAGTTAAAACACCCAAAAATCTTTGAAGATGTTTCTTGTCTTCTAAGATATTAGGAAATTTATGCAAATTTTCTAAAATGTGTTTTTGAGGACAATGAGTCCCTTGGTCAATTTCTAAGCCTAAGAAATTTATTTTTGTTTTAAAAAGATTTGCTTTCTTTTTAGATAAAATTATCCCATATTTTTCAATTGTTTTTAGAACTGAAAAAACATGAAAATAATGATTTTCTTCGGAGTTTGAGAAAACTATTATATCGTCAACATAGACGGTACAATATTCTTCTAATCCTCTTAAAGCGTTTTGCATATGTTTTTGAAATATGTTGGGTGCTTGTTTTAAACCAAAAGGAACTACCTTCCATTGATAATGTCCGTCTGGGCATGTAAATGCAGTTAATAACTGAGATTCTTCATCTAATAGTACCTGTCAGAAACCACTTTTGCAATCGAAACTTGAAAAAATGGTTTTGCCTCTTAAGAGGGTTAGTAACTCCTGCATACACGGGAGGTTATGGCTATCACCTTTAGTAGCTGCATTGATTGCTTTATAATTTACAACCATTCGCTTTTTTCCTTGAGGACAAACCTTAGGTTTTTCTTTTGAGAAGTATTTACCAGGAGTAAATTTTTTCTTTTTATTTTTCCAAAATCTTTTCTTTGGTTTGTACTTTTTTTTTTTTTTTATATTTCTCTTTGAAATATTTTCTATCTTTTATTTGCTCACAGCCGAAAGATAACTGTGGGATTTCTGCTAATATCTTGCAACAGTTTTTGTTGAATCTTTTTAGCTGTTTTTGCTTTTTTATGGTGTGTTCTATCATAACTAGTACTAGCTTGATGCATTCTAGTACTTTGTCTTGGAATTTCATCTTCTTCTGAAGAATCTTCTTCTTCTGTTTTAGGCTCTGGAATAGCCAAAACTGTTTCTTTTGGGAAGTATTTTTCGTTTAAATTTTTATTTTCAAAAATTTTTTTCTCGCATTCATCTCCGCTTAAAGACAAAAGTTGAACGAGCTCATTAATTTGATCCACTGGGAGGGTATCTAATTGTTCATTAAAAACTTGTTCTAATTTTTGCGTAATAGAACTCATTTTGATTTAAGCTATGGAAATGATAATTTCTTTTTCCTTAAGAACTTGTAAATGGTTCTTAATATTATATAAGGCTGAAAATTCTTTAGCGAGATTATTAAGCCTTTCTTGAGGATCCATATTGATGTCGTTCATCAAGTAATGAATTTTTATTTGTATGTAGTGAATGAGTATTTTATATTCATTCTTTTTAGATTGAGTATTTATAAAGGCTGTTTCTAAAGATTTTTTGATCATTGTCTTATTATGACTTTTGCAGGTCTTTTTCATTAGAGTTAAAAGGCCAAGTTAGCGCATTTGGACTTTTGGAGCTTCCTAATGATGGATTTCCCACGTTGAAGTTAGGAAAGGAGTATTTCTGTGATTTTTCAGAGATTTTTTCTTTTTGCCTTACAGAAGTTGAAGGCTGTGTTTTTTCGTGATCATCAATTTTGTCTAAGACATCTTTGATAATTTTTGCAGCAATGACTTCTAAATTTTCTTTAGTAGCCATGTTGTCCATTTTATTAATTAATTCTTTAATTAATTCTTCTATTTTTATGAGCGAACTCATATGGAAGATATTATTGTCATCCTTTTTTTGAGATTTTCGATTTCATTTTTAGCTGTAATGATTTTCTTTTCTAGGATTTTTATATTAAGAGTTCTTTTGTCATATCTTAACATAAAGTTTGTTTTTTGCTCATTTATTCTTGCTGAATATATGATTATTTCTGCTTCTTTATGAACAATTTCTTCTTCTAAAGTAGCTATAGCATTTAAAATTAGTTTTGAGGACATTATATCCCAGCAACTTCTTTTAAAATTTCACCGTACTTATCTATCCTTTCAGACATAGACCTCATTAATTGAAGTTCACTGTTACCCGCTTCTTTTAAATGTGAAGAGGTTCCAGCATAACTATGCCTTGGTTTAGACACAAGTATTTGTTTGTTTCGAGCAATGTCTATTGCCCAATTTTCACGTAACTGTGAAGGCTCTGAAAACTTACTTCCATCAACGGTTCCGATTTCTGAGAATATATCTTCTATAGTTATATTCTCTTTTTCTTTATACTCAATTGAATGAGTACTATTTGTCAAAGCATATGAGATTAAATAATTAATCGTAAATACTTTATTTCCTGGTTCCATCAGATCGGTTCTTTCACATTGATGTATGAAACTTAAAGTTTTATCGAAATCTTTTGAATCTCGATGTAAGGCAAATTTAGGATAAACAGTAAACATAAATTTACCATATGCTAAATTTCCTTGTATAGCTCCTAGGAGAGCGTCTTGTCTATTGATAATTCTATTATCAACTAGAGCCATTTTTATTGGGAAGTTAATTCCATCTCTAAATTGTGCTTTTAGGAGAATTTTTACAGCGCCAATATGTACCATAGAGAGGGACTTTCTTAACTTTGGTTTTATTTGCAAAAGTCTTTTTGCAATTTCTCCCTTTGTTAGAAGTGGTAAGTACACTTCTCCAGATGTATCTCTTATATCTACTGAGATTTCTTCAGTGTTGAAACAATAAAAGATTTTATTTTTTCTAGTAAAAGCTCTTGAAACAAGACTTTGTAAATTATTAGGTTGGTTAAAAACTTGCTTAGAGTTAAGCTTAAATTTAAGCTTGTTAATTTTTGATAATTGATCAGAATTGATCATGTAATCTGATGAAAAACCTTTTTCATTTTCACTGAAATTTATTATTTCAGTTGTTTGTTGTTCTGATTCTTCAGAATCTTTTGAAAACAAAAGTTTGTTTTCCATTTTTTAAAGAATTTCATAGAGTTTCTCTCTCTTATTTTTTAAAAAAGAGCAACGAGGCTCTGATACCATTATTGCGGAATTATTTCGAGAAATAATTTGTTTAAGGAAATCTATTTTTGAAGAAAAAGAAGAAAAGGATATCATATCCTTGGATGAATTCAGGACAATATGGTCTAAAGCAAGGTCCCTTAGTCAAAACGATTTTGAGTCCGAACATATCTACACTGAAGACAAGGCTACCAAAAGCCTAATTGTTTTTTGTCCAGGCTCTAGCCCATAACTTGTTTCTCTAGCATTTTCAGCTGGATTAATCAAGTTTATTTATCCTGCGTCTAATTTACTAGAAATCAGTTTATTGACAGAAGGAATGAAGAAAGCAATTAAAAACTTTCGAAAGAAAATCGCAGCAGCAAAAGATGCAAATATCTTTGTCAAATGCACATCCACTCTTCCTGATTGGTATCAAGGAAGTACTTTTCCCCGCCTACCATCATTTAGAAATTGGCCTAGCCAAAACAAGAACTGTCAATCCTTCAAAAATTATGAATGATGATGAAGACATTGAAAACTGGAGTTCAATCAGAACAGAAAGATTCATTAGGATCTTTCATAATCTTGATAAAATCAAGAGAGGAAGCTTTAATAAAGTAAATTATTGCAGCAGTAATTGCATTATTACAAGCTATAGCACAACGCCTCTTCCACAAACTGAACGGGCAGCCATCAATAATTTCATACAACAAATTATTGAAAATAAAGTGGAGGTCAGCCCCACCACTAAAGAAAAACTTTGCCAAAAGATAAAAGAAATTATTGAAGACCACCAATGCACATGGTGCAAAGCAAAAAGCAGCTCTTCCACTGAAGAAGGAATCTACTTTTCAGAAGAAGACACCAGAGAACTGAACCCAACACATGGGTACATAGACTAAAAACGTCATCAATGACGATAGAAGAAGGCCATTTTGGTCATTTGTAAAAATCTGCTTCTCCTATATAAAGAAGTATGATTTAGGTTTAAGGGCATCGACACTCGCCCCTTTTCTTTTACTTGTAATTTTCTTAAAGCATGTGTGAGTAAAATCTCCTTAGAGGAGAAACGATGTAGATATCAAGAAGTTTTTCCTTCGGGAAAAACAGTTATGAAATAAAAATATCCTTTTAAATCTTACTCCTTTATCTTCTTCATAATAAATTTGCACTCTGTAAAACCTGGAATCCTATGTAGCCGCCAAGAAGAGTACCGTTTAGCCAGGAGGGCGTTAGGGAAATCATGGTGTTGTTGGATTGGTCACTTACAGAAGATCAGAATTTACAAGAACAAGATAGATTGATTACAGTTTGAAAGGTATAAATTTATTTCTGCTGTTATTATACTTCAAATGATTCTATATATGTTTCTCCTTACATTCAAGAAATATATCTTTCCTTAAACAAATTATTTCTCGAAATAATTCCGCAATAATGGTATCAGAGCCTCGTTGCTCTTTTTTAAAAAATAAGAGAGAGAAATAATTTGTTTAAGGAAATATATAATTTCTTTCATCGGATGTCCCCGAAGGGATGGCCGTTGATTCCCAGTTGGGCTATTTCAAGCAACTCTAAGTTTATCTTTTTTCCGATGTGGGATAAACTGAACCGACATGATGAACTTAATTCACTCTTTTAGTTAAAAGAAAACAGATTTTAATGTCGGATTTGATCTGAAGATATTATGAAATCCAGTGACATTTTATAAAATATTAAATATACTATTGTTTTATTAATTAGTTCAGTATTATATGTTCTGCCACTATTACGAATGACGTATTAGCGTTACACAAATATAATTTTGTATTTTAGAGTTAGAGAAAAAATATGCAGCTACTCTTTCTGTTTAAAAATTCTACATATATAACAAATTTAGTGTTACATATGACCTATTTTATTTCGTTCTAATATTAATACTTTGGTATAAGTTATTTATAAGTTCTATTCAAACAATGTTTGCCAGTTCTAGTATTTTTATGCTCAGTTAAACCACATTTTATTCTTAAATTCAGATCACGTGGGTGATACTCTCATCGAAACTCATTAACGAAGAGTATGATTAGCAGAGGATTACTATAAAACGATTACAATAAAGTGGCAGGCAAACGGGCAACAAGCTGCGCCGCAACCCCCTTTTGAACAGCAAAGCCAATCCTGCTAAAAACGAAGCTTTGGGACCTAGAAGCTGAAGAGGTTCCGTGTACGACGCGCTGAACCCTACTCAAAAATTTCACAGCCTCTGGAGCCAGAAAACCAAATGTATCAAAGGCAAATGATAGAAAGACATGTTGATTATCTAAACAAGCTTTCTCGTGTTTAACAACTTTGCCCGATTCAGCCTTCAACGCAGCCTGACCCACAACAAACCCATTGTCCCTGAGCCCAACAAGAGGAGACACTCATGTAAGATCCACACAGGCGTGTTTCCCCCCTGCCCACCCGAACACAAGAATATCAGCTGGTCGTAAAGTAGACCTCCCTTCAATAGGATCCGTGAGAAAGTTAACTGGGGCCTCCTTTTTAGCAGAAATCCCTGCCCGTTTAAGAACATCACACAGAACATCCCTAACCAGATCATGTCTGTATTTAAAGCCAGGCAATTCTTTGCAATGCACCGCATGGTCACCAAAAGAATCCAAACAGACCTTACGACAAATTGGGCAAGGTTCATCCGTCGGGAACATAGGATTACGTGTAACTGTAAGTTAACCTGACTTTGTATTTAACTTATTTTATAACTTTAGGATATTATGTTGAATATTATTAGGTATGTGGTATGTGAGTTAGGACTATTGATAAGTTATTTTATAAAAATGGAGAGCAAAATGAAAAGCTTAAGAACATAATTAAAAAAAGGTTCCCTTGCCGAGAATCAAACCCGAGTCTCCTGGGTGAAAGCCAGATATCCTAACCGCTGGATGACAATGAATGCTTGTGATTTAAACTTCATATTTATATATATATATATATATACAAAACAGACACTACAACCATATAAGGTAGAAGAAGTAGCAAACATGAATTTTGGTCAATGTCAACTGCTTTCAGTTGCAGTCAGACATGGATTATGGTCAACATAAGGGACCAACAAGTCGAAATCAACTATAAAAGGTCAGCAGTCAACAGTCGACTATAAAAAAGTTAAAAAGAGCCCGTTAAACTGAAATAAGGTAGGGTTAGTCCTCATATGAGTTATGACCCTACTCGGCTACTCCACAAGTGTGATTAATTTTTTCATCAGGTACATTTGTTTGTAATGCCAAAACGAACCAACGTCAAAGTTCTGACGGTTTTAACATTTTTTGTTGTATTTATAAAATGTGTACATGTAGCCAAGTGTTTGTAAAAATATGTTTACAAGGCCGAGTACTCTCCGATTACTCGCTACAAGTTATGTCATCGAGACGACTTTCTTTACCTCCGCCTAGTTACTAAGAACTGATCAAATGTGTTCAACCTCAGCCAGAATCGCATTTAGTCAGTAAACTTCGATTTTGATTTAAAAAACAAAACATAATTCGTATTTCTATAATATTAAAGAATGAATATCATTTTTTAAATTAATGATTAGCAATTTTTAGAATAATTTATTATTTAAGAATGTATTTCTCTTATTTATATTGATATTCATCTATTTTATTATAAATATTAGTAAACTTATGGTATTTGACATATATATAATATCGAAAAATTAATTTTCTTTATATTTATCGTGTCCGAGTAGGCGAGTACTCGAGTACACCCAACTCCCCAGTCGGCCGCCTAAGATCTGCCTAACGACTTTTGCAACCTATGTAGGTCATTCGTCTAGTATTTTATTTTGTTTATCTTATACAATAAGATTAAGAAAAGATGGAGTGACGAAGATAGTACAATAAGCAGTCCAATCAATTTAACATTTAAAATCTTTGCTCGGGTAGATGAAATATGTAGAATTGAAGATTGTGTGTATTGATTAACACCCTTATTTGGTGATTTTGATTTCCTTTTTTTTTTCCAAAAACTTAAACCTACAATACCAACCGATCACTTCGTATTTAATCTCCAATTTTTATACAAAACAAACCCTAAATTGCTTTTGATACATTTTAAGTCTCTGCCCCCGGTGCTACGTTTCTGAAAAGAGCTAAGTGGGTCGTGCATAATAACTCATCGACGCCAAAGAACGATAACTTTGTTTTCAGTAGAATCGGTTTTGCCATTTAAAAGGAGTGGCAGCGCAGCTTGTTGCCCGCTTACTGCCCGCTTACCTGCCTCTCTATTGTAATTGGATCATTTTATTATAAATAAGATCAAATAATTTCTATAGGAAAAAAAACTTACAAAAATAAAAACCATAACAGTCTTGTAATTGCAATTAACCTTTTAGGATAGGTGCAATTGAAGAACAGATGATTTTTAGAGAAAGATTTGAGAGGAGTATTTATAGGGTTTCCGAGAATGCCCTTGGTCAGAGTTGTTGATGGCATGTTAATTTGAGGGTAGGGTTGGAAATAAAGTAAATGTGGGATTGTGATGGGCTAATTTGGATTTGGATATATGTATGAGTTTGGGTTAGAGTTTGGACTTAAGGTGTTATAAAATTGAATTGGGCCGGTTCATGCTTTTTTATTTTCAGTTTTTACTAAATGTGTAAAAACCAGGTAATTTAATTTTAGGAACCAATTTCGAGTATGGTCAACAAAAGTCAAGAACCAGGTTGGGTAGGAACTGATTCCGAGTGTGGTCGGGGATTTGACCGGGTTTTGGGTAGGGACGGGTATTGGTGGAACCGGTTCTGGTGGGGTTGTGTCGATTCTGGTTTCGGGTACGGTTCTAGGGAGAAACCTGTAGGTTGGGACCGGGATTCCCGGTAGGAACCGCTGGGTCGGGTCCAGAACCGGTTTGTGTGTAGATTGTATTTGTAAGGTGACATCCCCCCCCAGGGGGCGACATGAATTTGTCGCCGGTGAAGGGTTAGAAGAATACTATTATTTTATTAACTGGACCATTGGCAAGCCTTGAGAGGGGGGGGGGGGATTTTGGGCTACAACACCACCACACCCCTAAAATAAAAATCGTTCATTTGCTGACATGACGTCACGCATTAAAAAACATCCCCATTTTATAGCCCTCCACTACACGTAAAGTAAACTAACAAAAATTTCCATGTACAAGAGTTTCCATTTCATCTCAAACATATGTTGATTGACCGTGACATTAAATTTAAGGAACCTTTAAATTATAATATATATTGTGACATATCTTTCAATGTTTAATCATGTCCAAAGCAGAATGTCAAGTAGAAAGAACAGCCCACCAACCACCCAACTTTCCCACCAACAAACAAGTTGTATATTGTTGATTGAATACGGTAGATTTGTCTTTCAATCATAAAGATTATGGTTTTGTTGATATATAGTTTATACTTTATAAAATTGTAAATGTGGGTGGATATTTAAAAAAACATATGTATTACAATGATGTTTGTGATTTTTAAAATTGTGTCTTTGTTAATTTTAAATGTAGCATGTATTTAATATAATTTATTTCATAACTAAATAATAAAAATAATAAGATACAATTAGATCATATGTTATGGTTAACTAAAAGATACATAACACCCAGTCACATAGATAATAAACTTTAACTAGCCTATTATTTATCTATCACGTTGTGATGTAATTAATACTTAAATACAAGAAAAAAGAATAAAAATAAATGATTGTAGGTGTTGGTTGCATGTGATTGATGAGAGAAGTTGACCTCAGACGCTCACACAGCTAAAGTGTGGGAGGGCGTTAAGGGCTTGACGCCCAAAGATGATGGTGGTGGTGTGGTTTGGCGGATGAAATTTCATTAAAGTGTCGGACAATCTTAACACGCTAAAATAAGAGTTATCAAATTTTAAAACCTATATTTGATTTGCTATAACACTATAAAACTATGTACGTGTTACAAACATATTATGTCGCTCTATAAACCTATTTAACTCAATAAGTTAGATGTGTTATGCACGTCATAGATGGATCAAGTGGTTGAACAGGTTTAAACGCGTTTTAGTCGTGTCATTGGCGTGTTGACATGTTTATGACCGAGACCCATTTACCCAAAACACTAACTCGTCGAATCATACTAGTTACATGTCAGTATGTCATATAACACAGCTTCATAACATTTTGTTTATGAGTGGAAATGGTGGTAATTCATGGCACAATCCATTAGTTATTATTGTGTAAAAATATTCGGTTGGATGGCCTATACATTTATACTTGTTTATATATGAGTATAGTACTATAATGTTAATATGTCATACATCTATATTATATATAATACCCCACTTAAGAGTAAATTAAGACATTTGGATTAAAAGAGTTACAAGTAATGAAGCACATAGTATAAATATAAACAAGGACAAAAGGATCATTATAACATCAAAATTCTTGTTCTTTAATTTGTTTTAAAATAGTACATTTTTTCCTCCCACATGTATAATCAATTTTTGTAAATTTAATATATAGTACAATTATTACCCTTCATCTTTCAATTATGTTTTATTTATATTTTCACTTTTAACCCAATTTTTCCCATAATTTTTAAACGTTTATAAATTTTCATACGTTAATATTTTTTTTAAAAAAATTGTACCATAAAAACGGGCATATTTTTCTCTTAAATCTGAGTATGGTATTGTTATAGTTTGTTTTTTAGTTAAAGAAAATAACATTTTTGCTTAGGGATGTTTGCGGTATGGTTTTGATGGTTTTCAAGTTAAACCATGAACTAAACTGTTAGTACCGGTTTTTTTGTCATCCCATTGAAAATTGAAAATGGCTGGCCAAGCTTAAGAAAAAAAATCAACCTTGAAATCAAACAAATGACTGGTTTGAATGGTTTTACGGTTTCAAACCAAACAATTGACACCCATAAACTTGTTACGTGATTACCAAGTCTATGTTTTCCGTTGCATTATACGGACACCCGTCTAGTATAATATAGAGTTTGTTTAAGTGTTTGTATTTAAATATTTAATTATCTATGCACCATCGTCTCACTGTCTCACATGCACGTTTAAAGCAGCCCACGTCAGAAGTTTGGTAATTATTTATACACTTTTAACGAATATTGTTTTTATTTTACATATTTTCACTAAAGAATAAAAAGAAGAGAATCCTATGATTCTTTAAAGATTCCCTGGCTTGTTATGTTTCTGCACGTGCGACTACTTGCCTTAAATAGTTAAATACGGCAATTATTATTATTATTATAGTTTAGTCCTAAAATGGTAATTTGGATGTAAACATTATAGTTAAGTTATAATTATATTTGTATAAATAATCAAATAGAATTAACTAAAAATTAATATTTATATATTATATCGATTTTTTTTATAAATGTTATATTATTTGTTCTCTCATCTTATTTATAAATTAACATTTTGTTAACTTTTATATGCGAAAAATGAAACGAGTTTGATTCTAGGATTTTCACACAACTAGAACATGCATTATTTAAATTAACTAGATCACCCATTCCCTAATCGAATAAGTCATTAATGAAAATCTAAAGACCTAAAATCAAACTATCAACTGCAAATTGGTTTTTGATGCATGACCTAATTGAACCAACCAGTTTTCAACTCATCTTGTGTTGAACCGGTGCAAAATAAAAAGTGAAAATTTGGTTCAAAAACCAGTCTAATTCGTTTAACTTGTCGACGTCATAGCCAAGGGGATCAAATGACAACGATTTCAAGAGTATTTAATCAGAACAGTTGTATAATGGGCTCCTGCCCATTCTTTAATAACAACAATCAAAGAACACGAAAGGCATTTAGACAGAGAAATATTATAAGAAACACTTGATAACATTTAGCAATATCTTTTCATTTAAGATTGTTAATAACCATCAACTAAAAGATATGATAAGCAATTTTTTTCATACGACATTATTTATGACATGCCACCAACTAAATACTAAAGGCGTGTACACTATTTTACACTTTGCACGTTATATAAAACTTTATTATAATATTATGACACAATTGCGAAGTTAGTCCCTGACGTTTTTCTAAAGTAACAAGATTGGGTACTAAGGTTTAAAAACTGCAAATATGGGTACTAAGGTTTTAATTTTGTAACAATGTTAGGTACTAACTTTAGCTTCCGTTAAATGTTAACAAAATTTGTGTCAATTCGTCGTTGTAACGCTCGGGTTTACCAATGCTTAGGCTTCAACGCTCGGATTTTAACAACGCCGATTTTTGATTTTTACTGAACGAATAAACATGTTATAAATATTTTCATTTTTTTTGTATGTGAATCTTTTTATATACTAATTCAACAAATTTATATTTTGTGCTTTATTAAGTTACCTTTACTATATATTAACGCGTATTCGGTAGGTATTGGTTACGTTAGTAAAGGTATCTTAATAAAGCCCAAACTATAAATTTATTGAATTAACATATAAAAAAGATTCACATGTAAAAAAATTAAAGTATTTAAAACGATGTTTATTCGGTCGGTAAAAATCAGGCGTTGTTAAAATCCGAGCGTTACGGTGACGAGTAGACGCAAATTCCGTTAACTTTTAAGTTTTAACGGAAGTTAAAGTTAATACCTAACATTGTTACAAAGTTAAAACCTTAATACCCATACCTTTTAAACTTTAGTACCCAATCTTATTACTTTAGAGAAACGTCAAGTACTAACTTCGTAATTGTGTCTAATATTATTTTATGAACATCATAAATTAGAAAAACACATTAAAATAAGCCAGTCACCATCAACATTCCATAATCATCCTATTATAGGATCATGCAACATAATTCAAACCACAATAGAAATTGAACACCAAATAATTATTTTTTAATAATATTACCATACTAGTCAACTTTAGTAATATTACCAATTTCACCCATGCATTCAAACTTTATTCAATTCAGTACATAATCATATCTTTAGAAGCCAATACATGTTGCCAACCATAAACATAACTCAGTGAGTCACTCACATCCGCGCCACCACCAGAAAAACAACCTCCAACATCAATGGGTTGCTCCATAAACGCGATGATCTCCTCGAGAGACCGCAGCTGGTGGCTGAGCTCGGTCACTTGAGCCATTAGGACCGAGTTCTCAGCCTCCAAACTTAAATAATGCTGAGTGGTCATACTAATACTATTCATGAGTCGGTCATTCTCACTCCTGAGTTGACTCAGCTGATCTCATGAGGTCATTCAAATGCTTTTGCTTCCTCATTCTTGACCGCCTTGCCGATTCTCTATTCGATAACATTCTTCTTTCCCTCTTGTTAATCTCTTCTTGAAGATCCGAACCACCCGACGACATCGTTGCACCACAGTAAGAATCCAAAAATACTAAAAATACCAAAAAAACTAAAATAAAAATATCAAATTTTTCAAGAAAGTTAAATTTGAAGATTTTGAGATGAAATAAAAGGACCCAGATGGTGAATTAAACTTTAATTTTATTACTTAACTAATTATAATATTATATATTGCATATTTTATAGATTGGAAGCAGAGGAATGCAGAGTCTTTAAATTATGAAATTACCAAAAATAGCAAATTTTTCAAGAAAATTGAAACTGAAGATTTAAAAAGGGAAATTAATATGACCCAGATGGTGAATTAAGCTTAAATGTGATTAATTAGTTCAAAATAAGATTGTGTCGGATAATCCGTATATCGAAAACAGAGGAATGAATAATCTTGAAATGAAATAAAACTGAAATTAAAGATTTTGAGATGAAATTAAGAGGACCCGGATGGAGAATTAAGCTTTTATTTGATTAATTAACTAATTTTAATCTTATATATTGGATAATTTATAGATAGAAAAACAGAGGAATATAAAAAAAATAGCAACTTTTTTCAATAAATTTGAAATTAAAGATTTTGAGATGAAATTAACAAGACCCAGATGGTGAATTAAGCTTCAATTTGATTAATTAGTTTAAAATAACACAATTTATCGGATAATTTAGAGATCAGAAAACAGGGGAATGAATAATTATGAAATTGAATAAAACCAGTAGAGGAAGACAACAGAGAAAGATTGAACTAAATGGGTTCTTCTCCAAAATGTGGAATTGATCATACACCCAGAAACAAACAGTTCTCTAAGAATTTGAGACATTAATTTTGAACATTGAGGATCGTAAATCGAACATGAGTGACAAAAAACAGAGGAAAACAGGGGATTTTGTTGGATTTATGAAAAAATGTGTAGTTGAGTTGGGAATTTTATGGTAATTAATAATAATAATAATAATAATATTGGATTTGTAGGAAAACAGAGAAGATATTCAAGAAGTGATGGAGGCTTAGGATGCTAGAGAAAGGAGGACAATGGGGAGAGAATATGGAATGCTTATAGGCTATATATATAGAAGGTTGTATGGTGTAAACATTCATTAATTACTTACTGATGTTTTAAACTTAATATATAAAACGACTATGTAAATGTTTTTGTCTGATCAGAGTGGGGCAACGAGGTTCTCTAATTTGAGGAATGCGATGGCATAAATAAAAGAAAGTTGTTGTTTTAAAAAATAATTGTATTTGTATAAAAAGAAATGTTGAATGAATTGATCGTGAATTATCGGATTAACTACCCATAGGAAATATATTGATAGCAAAGACAAGGTGAGTTAGTAAACAACATATCAAATTCATTTGGGGTGCTCTTTCAAAACAACACATAAAAGTAATAGGCTTTTAAAGGTTGAGGGTTCAAGTCTCCTCGTTATCAAATAGGATGTAATAATTTATAAATAGAGTTAGACTTTCGTTCTAAAATATAATTAAATGTATTAGGTTTAACATAAAAATGGAAATGAAGAAATGGAGTAATTTCTTCATACCCAACTTGGTATAAAATTAAATACATTACTATTTAGTTTAAAGTTCAATATGTAAATGAGCTGAGTCGAGTCTAGAGCTTGGCTTGTTTTGAGTTCTTTCTCTAAATCTCGAGTCTGGATTGTGAGTTGTCTTATAAGCTCGGGCTTGGCTCGAGCTCGACATGTTTATTATTTACTAATTAATATATATGCTCCTAATTATTTTTATATATTTTGAGAAAAACCTTAAGCGAGCCTAAGTTCGTCTCGAGCTCGTGTAGTATCTTAAACGAGCCAAAGTTCAGCTCGAATTCGACCATGCAATGTAAAATTAATACGTAGAAGTACAAATAGGGTAAAAACTTAAAAATACCCAGGGTTTAAGCTCGGACTCGATAATTAAACGATCTTTAAAGTTCGGCTAGTTTCACGCTCTTTAACATTTCATGATCAGCTCGGCTCGTTTACACCCCGCTCACTACATTGGTATATCAAATCATTTTTTAAAGTACAATACTCACCCATCTAACATTTATCATTATGTACTCTTTTACACACAAACAATTGATCATAAATAAAGAGTATATTTATAGACATGAGGGACATGGGCCCTGTTTTGTAGTATTGATTCAGAAATGGGCGGTGACCCAGTGATCTCCAACATTGGTGATTGGGCCCAAACTGTACGGACTGCCATTCTTTAATTCAACCCAACCTTTTATGCATGTGAAATCTGTCAACTTGTGTGCCACAAAATATCTTTAGAATCTTTTAAATTCACTGTCAATGAGTAAATAGCATCGGATGCTGGTATCAAACTGTTACCGTACCTGTATCGTGTATTTTTTACTAATTCGAAACCCACTTTTTAAGTTTTTCGGGATTGGTATTCTTGGTACCATCGGTAACAGTACTGGTTAGGTACGGTTCTGGTACCAATTTTTGATAATTTTCAAGATCGGTATTTTCAGTACTAGTTCGGTACGGTATGGGTACCGAGCTTATCCCTAGTAATCAATTGTTTCAATGAAAATTGCGAGACTAGACGTTGTTTTGGGTTAATGCCTCAAGCTAGGCCACCAATTTCAGGTCTGCCAAGGCCGTTAATGGCAAACCCGTGCGTTTGTTAACGGACGTTAAGGGGAAAGAAAAATTGTACATGCTCTAACCCAATTTAATGCTGTCAAGTTGAGTGGATGTGTAATGGGCACCAAGCCACTAGGCTTTAGAAAACTTGAAGCTGAATCATAGGAGCGGGTGATAACCTTTTTAATGTATTTAATTTTTGCTTTAAGTAGATTGTGAAAATACATATATTTAGCTCGTAATCTATATGTATCTACTTCGTATGAGATACATACATATATACTAGTAGGAGTGCCCGCGCTTTGCGGCGGGTATTAAAATATGAGCAAAATGTGTTTTGTAATCACATTTGTGGCAACTAACACATACATGGATTGACCAGGCAAGATTCAAAACTGTAACTATATATATAATTACACCAGTGCAAACTTAAAACTAATTAAATCAACGCTAAAATTTGGTTAAATAGGTTAGATTGGAACACATATAATCACAAAATACACACTAAAGATAACACAAAGCGTTTAATGCATGTTAAAACAAAATGAGTCTACTAAGTTTACGCAAGGATATATTATTGAGATATTTTCATTATACAAAAAAATTGTCCCAGTTAGGATCAGTCTGCATTCATTAATTAAAGTGTAAAGTAGAAGACAATATTATAAAAAAAAGTATAGTTCATAATTCATAACTTAACTTTACATTTGAAAGAAATAAATTAATAGTTGTAGAATACACACATGCAGGAATCTGAATACAAATAGCTTCATTAATGTAGGCTCAAGCAAGTTTCACCGAACATAACTACGGGTCTCTTGATATGAGAGCGCGACCTTACCAATTGATATTCCTGGAGCAAATAGACATTATATATACGACTCAAAAATAAAGATATATCATTAAATGTAAGAACATTAGAATGATCAACAAACAACATTAGAGGGTTAAAACACTTGAGCACATTCAAATCAGGCTCACACAGATTGGCTTGACAGTCGACTGAAACAACAGGCTCACCAAGTCGACATGGACCATGTTGAAAAAGAAGCTGCAGATCCAGCCACGGTTGTACAGGTTGGGCTAGCCCAAAATTCATCTTTAATGAATACAGCCTGCTAATTTCCTTTTATTCATATATGTCCAACTATTATTGTACTAATTAATATTGCTTTTTAAATCATAAGTGACAGAATTTAAAGTTATTATTTAAAGGTAGGGCCAAGCACAACAACCCATAACTATAAAGTTAATCGCAATTCATCTCAAGATTTACCTTGCCTATCTAAACTATAAAAAAAAAAGACCATAATCTTGGAGGTAAAGAATACCCTAAACAATAACAAATACAAAAGGGTGTCCTTTATCCACATAAAAGTGTGGTACATCTTCAAAGAACACGTGTGAAACAAAAAACAACTAAAACATACCTGGTCATCTAAATTTGGAGGGGCAGAGCTGGTTCGAGCTGGTTCGAGCAAATACATACAGCTTATAAAAAGGTCATGAAACTGTATACAGTATCTACTTATCTAGATTAAGAAAACTGAAAAAAGTGTTCTTTGCATATAGCTATGATTATATTCACTCTACCATATGTCTACCTTGCCCATCTAAACTATAAAAAAAAAAACAGAATCCATGAAATTGGATCAACAAGTAACTGTGAAAGCCAAACTAGATCGAAATTAAAGAAAAATAATATCACCTTAATTGGCCATGGTTCGTCTTGAAGGTGTGGCTATAGAAACTGAATTGCAAATCCTTGAAAATCAAATGAGAAGGGAAGAACCCAAACATGTCGACTTAAAAGGAATAGGCCGTTTCAATTCCTCATTTCAGTTTCGATTCAATGATGATTGCAATTTAAGTCACCATAAAGTTCTTCATTCAATTTACTAGATGTTGATTGTGACGATTTAAAAACCCTCCGGATTGGTCTCAATGATGATGCCTTGAATGATTGTTAATGCGTGCGCCTGAGAGAGTTAATTCCGGCATGATAGTTTAATGGGTCATTCAATTTAACGGCGTCTCCATGAGAGAGACCGGATTGATCTCAATGATGATGCCTTGAATGATTGTTAATGCGTGCGCCCGAGAGAGTTAATTCCGGCTTGATAGTTTAATGGGTCATTCAATTTAACGGCGTCTCCATGAGAGAGAATGAAATTAGGGTTAAATTACTATTTTAGACATCTTATATCTGTTATAGATAACTAGATTTTATCCGCCGTATTACAGGGTTGTTTTACATTATTCGTTTTTAATATTTATATATGTATATTTGGATTTTAATTTTATTTATTGTAAGAAAGTTAATAATTAATATACTTGATTAGATTAATAATTAGTCTACTTGGATTTTATTTATTGGATTTTAATAATTAATATATTTGATTATATTAATAATTAATAATTAATATACTTGAGGTTTGATGATTAAATGGATTTACAAATAAATGATATGTTAAAATCCGGTTTAAAAATTATCTTGGTTTGGTGATACCCATTACCCGTTTATTTTCTTTATTATAAAATTGTTTATTAATTATAAATAATATATTTTTTTTAAATAGGATATTAATTTTTAGTATATCCCTATTTTATAAGATTTTCATATCAAATATTTGATTAGATTAATTTTTAATATAATGAGATGTTATAATCCGTTTAAGAGCTATCTGGGTTTTGTGAGACCTTTACCCGTGAATTCGGGTTAAATGCGTGAGAAGCCTTCATTTACAAATAAAACAATATGATGGCTTGAGAGAATGGTTGTTTTACATTTTTTATTTTTTAATATTTATTTTTTGGATTTTAATTTTCTTTATTGTAAGAAAGTTAATAATATACTTAGGGTTTGATGATGAAAAGGTTTCATAAATAAATGATATGTTATAACCCGTTTAAAAGCTATCTGAATTTGGTGACCATGACTAGCTTATGTTTTTTACTATAAAATTGTTTATTAATTATAAATAATATTTTTTTCTTTTTAAATTGGTTATTAAATTTTAGTATATCCCTATTTTATAGGATTTTCATATCAAATAATTGGTAAGATTAATTTTTAATTTAATGAGATGTTATAACCCGTTTAAGAGCTATCTGGTTTTGGTAAGACCCATACCCATGAATTTGGGTTAAATCAATGAGAGGCCTCTATTTAAAAATTAAGCAATCTGATGGCTTCCATAAAAGGTGGGAGCGACCACATCACGACACGTGGGATTTTAGGAGTTTCGTTTATATATATATAATACACAAGTCATGGGCAAATTAAGACACCTCTTTTTAAGTAATTTACAACTTATAATGCATAATGCACACACTATATAGAATGTAAGATAAGGACAAACTTGTCCATTAAAAAATATGCCTATAAATAGTTACAACATTACCCCTCAACTTTACTCAGCTTTTGTAAATTTAAGATATAGTTACAACTTTAAACCTTCATATTTACCAATGTATTTCTTTTAAATTTAATTGTTAACCAACTTCCCACCAACGATTTTCCAACGGCTGTAACTTTTTCATATGTTAATATTCTTTTAAGAAAATTACACCATAAAAATGAGCATTTTATTGTCTTTAATTTGTGTATGGTATTGCTATAGTTTATTCCAATTAAAATTAGGATGTTACGTATGGGTGTTCACAATTCGGTTTTAACAGCTTCTAAGTTAAGCAATAAGTCAAACCGTCGGTTCATATTTTTTCATTGAAAACCGAAACTGAATCGTTGAAAATTCAAACCGAATCGTTACTAATGGTTTGGTTTCACACATTGAGCTTCAATAATAAGTTTACCTACCGGCCCGGTTTTATATGGCCAATTTTCAGTATAAAGTATAAACCAAACCGTTTGCTATGGTTTGAAAATTCTGAAACCAGCTGACCAAAGTGATGATCGGTTTAAACGTTTTTATGGTTTCAAACGAACCTTGAACATCCATAATTTTTACATGATTACTAGAATTTTCGTTCCCCGCCGCATCGCACGACCATCCGTCTATACTATTTATAATGTTGCACTCATGGGCAAGTTAAGACACTAGGTTTTTAAGTAATTTATAGTATTCAAAGCTTTATGTACACCCTATAAAGCATGTAGCATAGGGGCAAAGTTGTCCACTACCTGTAACACCCCGACCAAAGGCGGATTATACATCGGGGCGCCACATATTGTTTCATTACTCGTGACACTATTGGGTGTCAATATTTAATAAATATATTCATTCACGCATGCGCAACGTATACATAAGAATTAAATAAACCAACTTAAATCAATATATTATAAATCAAAATATTCGAACAGCAAAAACTTGTCTTGATACATTTTAATCTAGGTCCAAAATAAAGAACTTCCTACGTGTCCTTAAGCTCCCAAAACGGCTACTGCAAACCTGAACATGTGTTAAAATAAACGTCAAACACTTGCGTGTTGGTGAGAAATCAAGTTTAATACAATACATAGATAACAATAAATCTGCGCGCAACATGTGTATGTCTGGTTTTCAACAAGGGTGTAATCTGATCGGGACCAACTCTAAGAGACAAGACTGCCAGTGCTCACAATTGAGCTCACAAACAAGACTAACTGTGCATGTGTATACAAAAGAGAAAATCATAAACGATAGTTCTCCCGTGTTCATCTAATGGTACCATGAAAACTGCGGAATAGACCGTCAATACGGTTAATGATCCACACATACAAATAAACAGCCAAGTCTACGTCCTCAACACATGGGATACTGCGCGACTAAAGTTCATAAACAGTTTAAGACTCAAGTTTTGTATGAACACATGAACATCCCAAAGCATTTAAAATAAAAAGGGATTAGATACGAGATAACTCACTTGATAAACGATGCGGTGTAAGATAAAGCAAGAACCAACTTTAACAAGCACAAGTTAACCTATAATTAAAGATTATTGTTTTAACGATCTGTTCTAAGTCTTGATTATAAGTTAGCATAATTAATAAGTAACTTAAACATTATTATTATATATATATATTACCGGAAAGGCAAGGCAGAACGGAGGCAGAGAGGAGGCGACAGAGAGAGCAAGGAGCAAGAGAAAATAAGAGAGATTAAGTGTTTTGTGTGTGTAGTGTTATGAAAATATTATTATTATTTATAGAGAAACCCTAGGAGACATAAATCCAGAAAAGGGGAAAAGGTTCCAAGACAAACAGAACAAGACAAAACAAAAGATAACAAAAGATATCAAAAGATATGGCAGCTGCAGGGGGCAAGATAAAGCTGTCAGCGAACAGTAAAAGGCATGGGCAGGTCAGATAAAGGTACTGGTCAAGCATGGCAAAAGCAGATCTCAAAAGATAATGTCAGTCACTTTTTCTACCAACCAATGGAGGTTGGTACGCATGCTGCGCCGAAAGTAACTATTCAGACATTAGATAGGTTAGGTCAACAGCACAGAAGATAAGACAACACAAAGCATACAGGCTGGAATAAACAGAAGATACAAGGGTTAAGCGCGGGAAGGCTGAGTGCGCGAGCGCGAAGGCTGGCACAACAATCCTTAGCGCACTGCGGGAAGAATCACAAATCCTTAGCGTGCTGCGTGAAGAACAAGAATTCTAAGCGCATCGCGGGAAGAACATACATTCTTAGCGCATTGCGGGAAGAACATGCATTCTTAGCGCGCTGCGAGAAGAGTTCTCTTCACGCATCGCAGGAACAAAATGTCTTCACGCAGGCTTCCATGTAAGGAGTCTGGCGCGTGGAGCTGCAGACATCCTTAGGCGGGAGGGACCGAAGGACAAGCAAAGAGGGAAACAAGGCGGAAAGAGAGAAGGAAGAGGGACGGGAAGGAAAAGTATATTATTATTATTAAAAGTAAAATATAAGTATAAATAAATACTAAATCATAAAAGAAAGAGATCGGGTCGGAAAACGGGTACCTGGGTCGGGTCGGATCAGGGCAGATGTCACAGTCTCCCCTACTTTAAGAAATTTCGTCCCGAAATTTATCTCGAAGTAGGTTGCGCAGAGAACAGGTGCGGGTACTTGATCTTCATTTGATCTTCCCTTTCCCATGTAAACTCGGCTCCGCGCTTGGACTCCCAGCGAACTTTCACGATAGGGATACGACTGCGCTTGGTTTGCTTTACCTCGCGATCCATAATCACAACAGGCTTCTCAACGAAATGCATAGTTTCATCAACTTGAACTTCATCAAGTGGAATGTGAAGGTTCTCGTCAGCTAAACACTTCTTGAGATTGGATACATGGAACGTTGGATGCACGTTACTGAGCGCGGGCGGCAGGTCTAGTCTGTAGGCAACTTTTCCTACGCGCGCGAGAATCTTGAATGGTCCAACATATCGAGGAGCAAGCTTACCTTTCTTCCCAAAGCGGACAACACCTTTCCAAGGCGACACTTTGAGGAGAACAAGATCACCAACTTGAAATTCGAGAGGCTTCCGTCTACGATCTGCGTAACTCTTCTGTCGGCTTCTGGCAGTCAGCAGATGATCACGGATCTTGGCGATTTTATCGGTTGTCTCTTGAACAAGTTCTGGTCCTGTGATTTGAGTTTCACCCACTTCGCTCCAACAGATCGGGGAGCGGCACTTACGACCGTAAAGTGCTTCAAATGGGGCCATACCGATACTGGAATGATAGCTGTTGTTATAAGAGAACTCGATCAAAGGCAGGTGTGAATCCCAATTACCTCCAAAATCAAGAACACAAGATCGGAGCATATCCTCAAGAGTTTGAATAGTTCGCTCAGACTGACCGTCAGTCTGAGGATGATATGCCGTACTCATGTCCAAGCGAGTTCCTAGCGCAGATTGGAGAGATTTCCAAAAGCGAGATATAAAACGGCCATCACGATCGGATATGATGCTCAAAGGAGTACCATGGCGGCAGACAATTTCCTTGACATAAAGCTGCGCGAGCTGCTCAACACGGTAGTTTTCACGAATGGGCAGAAAGTGAGCAGACTTAGTCAATCGATCCACTATTACCCAAATGCTATCATGTTTGCTTGCTGTCAAAGGTAACTTGGTAATAAAGTCCATCGCTACACATTCCCATTTCCACGTAGGAATTTCTGGTTGTTCGAGCAAACCAGACGGGCGTTGGTGTTCAGCTTTTACTTTAGAACAAGTCAGGCATTTAGCTACGAACACAGCAATATCCTTCTTCATACCGGGCCACCAATAAGTAATGCGCAAATCCTTGTACATCTTATCAGCGCCAGGATGAATAGAATACCGAGATTTATGCGCTTCACACAGGATATCAGCGCGAAGATTCTCATCAAAGGGAATCCAGATGCGATTGAGATAGCAGAGAATTCCACTCAGATTAGGCACAAAATGTGCTTCCGCGCCACACGCTAACTCGGCGCGAAGGTTACCATTACTGATGGATGCGCGCTGCGCGTCACGAATGCGCGATTCAAGGCTGCTTTGAATCGGTGCGAAGTGAAGCTGGGTGCGCGGCAAGATACAGTTAAGCTGGCAGGGTTTTCGGCTGAGCGCGTCGGCTACCACATTAGCCTTACCAGGATGATACCGGATCTCACAATCGTAATCGCTGATGAGTTCGTTCCATCGGCGTTGTCTCATGTTAAGTTCCTTTTGATCAAAAATATGCTGAAGGCTTTTATGGTCAGTGTAAAGGATACACTTAGTACCATAAAGGTAGTGTCTCCAGATCTTCAAGGCAAAAACAACTGCACCAAGTTCGAGGTCATGAGTTGTATAATTCTTTTCGTGAACCTTAAGTTGCCTTGATGCGTAAGCGATAACCTTGCCTCGTTGCATAAGAACACAACCGAGTCCTTGGTTGGATGCATCGCAATACACGACAAAATCATCATTACCCTCAGGTAGCGCAAGAACAGGAGCTTCACACAACAAACGCTTGAGCGTCAGAAAGGCTTCTTCTTGCTTCGAGCCCCAAATATACGGTTTACCTTTGTGCGTTAGAGCTGTTAAAGGCAAAGCGATTTTTGAGAAGTTCGAAATGAAACGCCGGTAATAACCAGCTAAGCCCAGAAAGGAACGGATCTCAGAAGGAGAGGATGGCGTAATCCAGTTCTTGATTGCTTCAATCTTGGATGGGTCGACATGAATACCCATCTTGTTTACAACATGACCAAGAAACTGTACTTCATCAGACCAGAATTCACACTTGGAAAGCTTAGCATAGAGTTGCTCAGCTTTAAGCTTTTGCAACACCAACCGAAGATGTTGCTCGTGCTCGGCCTTGGTCTTAGAATACACCAGGACATCATCGATAAACACAATCACGAATTTATCCAAGAAAGGCCTACACACCCGATTCATTAGATCCATGAAAACGGCGGGTGCGTTGGTTAAACCGAAGGACATGACCAAGAATTCAAAATGGCCATAACGAGTTCGAAAAGCAGTCTTCGGAACATCTTCATCGCGGATGCGCAACTGGTGATAGCCAGAGCGGAGATCGATCTTGGAAAAACAAGAGGCACCTTGGAGTTGATCGAAGAGGTCGTCAATACGCGGTAAGGGATACCGGTTTTTAATGGTGAGTTTGTTCAACTCGCGGTAATCAATACACATGCGAAACGATCCATCTTTCTTTTTAACGAACAACACCGGAGCACCCCAGGGCGAAGAGCTAGGGCGAATGAATCCTTTAGCTGTCAACTCTTGAAGTTGGCTAGCTAATTCTTGCATTTCAGCGGGCGCAAGACGGTAAGGAGATTTAGCCACGGGGGAAGCACCAGGGACAAGTTCAATACGGAACTCGACTTCACGAGCGGGAGGGATACCAGGAAGATCGTCGGGAAAAACTTCAGGGAAATCACGCACAACAGGGATATCGCGAAGCTTCTTTCCTTCATCGGGTTTAACCACATGGGCTAGAAATGCAACACACTTCTTCCGCATGAGTCTTTGGGCTTCGGCGCAAGACATAAGCTTAAGACCACTGGAGGGTTTTTCGCCGTAGATATGAAGATCACCATTTTCTCGAGGTATGCGAATCAATTTCTTGGCGCAAATAACTTCGGCGCGATTATGCGAAAGCCAGTCCATACCAATGATAACATCAAAGCTTCCAAGAGGCATAGGGATGAGGTCGATCAGAAAATCGTTTTCGTTAAGGTTAAGCGTGCAATCTTTAATCACTGAGTTAATTAATATAGTTTCACCGTTAGCCAATTCAACTGAAAAATCCTCTTTTAAATCGCTGCGCGGTCGCGCAAGCTTCTGCTCGAAGGCGCGAGAGATAAAACTTCGATCGGCGCCAGTATCAAAAAGTATAGAAGCATAAAATCCGTTAAGCAAAAATGTACCATTAACTACATCATTATTCGCTTGCGGTTATGTTAAAAGCTCGTCCACGCGTCACTTGGTTTGAAATCTGGTTTACCGGATTCGCTTGTGTAATCTGAACTTGTAGTCTCGGGCACGCGTTCCGGAAATGACTGGGATCACCGCAGTTATAGCACGACCTGGGTCGTGGGTTTTGGTAGGTTGGTTGTGGGTTCTGCGGGTAGACTGGTGGTGTTGGCGCAATTGGATTGGCGAGAGGGACTCTACAGTTTTCTACAAGGTGACCAGCGCGGCCACATCGGTTACAAAGTCGACATGGGACTTGAGGTGGGTGGTGGAGTCTACAGGTTGGGCAAAAGGGGTGGTTTCCTGTGTAAGGTTTCTTAGTTGGCGGGGCAGGGAGTGCTGGATTGGTTAGGGTATAGTTGTGGACTACAGGAGGTGTTGGGTAGGCTGACAGTGGGTTAGGCGCGTATACTAGAGGCTGGTAAGCGGGTTGCTGGACTATGGGCGGGTTGGTAAGCGCGTAAGCTTGTCTGCGCCTACGTTTCTGGTTATGGTTTGAGGGTTCAGGTTTGGTTTCTGCGGGTTCAGGGGCAGTCTTGGTGAGTTTGGTCTTCTCAGTTCCCCGCAGGAACAGGGTTCCTGCTCTGACATGGTTGTCGCTGAGCACAGCGGCCAACTCGATGGCGTCAGAGAGGGTTACTGGGTTTCTGGCCCATACAGAATCTTGAATTTCCATGGGGAGACCCCCAAGGAATTTCTCTATGGCTCGGCGGGAAGGGGTAACAAGGTGAGGGACCAGTAAGCTTAGCTCGTGGAAGCGCGTCGCGTACTCGCGCGCTTCACCGCTGTATTGCTTCAAGTTCCAGAATTCCTCCTCCAGGCGCTTAACTTCGTTGGGAGGGCAGAATTCTCGCGTAAGAATTTCCTTGAATTCCTCCCATGTCATGCTAGAAGCAGCCTCTGCGCCACGCGCATGAGCTACTCCATTCCACCATGTAAGCGCTCTGGATTCCAGGACACTGGAAGCATACAGGGTTCGTCTGTCTGAGGGGCATTGGGTGTGGAGGAAAGTGTTTTCAATCTTCTCAAGCCACTGGAGCATCACGGTGGCTCCTTCAAGACCTGTGAACTTTGGAGGGTTACCCGCGTTGAAGGATTTAATGTTATAACTGGAGGTATTGGTATTGTTTTGGCTCAAGGCTTGGGCTATTGCGGCGGCCATTTCCTGGGAACGTTGCTGTCTACGCATGCGCGAGGCTTCTCTTCTCTGAAATCGGCGAGATAGCGGAGGCATTCTATAAAAATTTTAATTTTAGTTAATATCTTGGTTTTTATCGCAAAGTTTTAATCTTATAAAGCTTGGTTTCACGGAGTCAGTTACCATCAAAATGTAAAATGAATGACCCTAAATGCAGACTTAATAAAGGTAACAAATTTGAATCAAGAATCGACAATTCATGTATCACCATGACTTTCCGAATTCCCAATTTAAAATATACGAGCAAACGAGTATTGGAGATTGACGATTCATGTATCACCATGACTTTTCAATCTTCAATATAAAATATACAAGAAAACGAGTATTGGAGGTTGACAATTCATGTATCACCATGACTTTTCAAGTTTCCAACCTCAGAACATAATCGTAAATGGAAATTGAAAATCAACTATTCATGTATCACCATGACTTTTCGGATTTTCAAATCCAACAAACGAATATGTAAGTAAAATCAATAAAAATCGAAATTTAACAAAAATCGAAATATCGCGAAATAAAACATAAAATCATATACTGCACAAGCGCGAGCATATTCATAAATAACGAGTAATTAACAATAAGTGCGCAAACATGAGATTTTTCTCATGCGCGAGAAGGGACTCTTAGGTATTCTAGGCCGTTACGTCTAACCACCTATCCTAAAGTCAACGAGCTCTGATACCAATCTGTAACACCCCGACCAAAGGCGGATTATACATCGGGGCGCCACATATTGTTTCATTACTCGTGACACTATTGGGTGTCAATATTTAATAAATATATTCATTCACGCATGCGCAACGTATACATAAGAATTAAATAAACCAACTTAAATCAATATATTATAAATCAAAATATTCGAACAGCAAAAACTTGTCTTGATACATTTTAATCTAGGTCCAAAATAAAGAACTTCCTACGTGTCCTTAAGCTCCCAAAACGGCTACTGCAAACCTGAACATGTGTTAAAATAAACGTCAAACACTTGCGTGTTGGTGAGAAATCAAGTTTAATACAATACATAGATAACAATAAATCTGCGCGCAACATGTGTATGTCTGGTTTTCAACAAGGGTGTAATCTGATCGGGACCAACTCTAAGAGACAAGACTGCCAGTGCTCACAATTGAGCTCACAAACAAGACTAACTGTGCATGTGTATA
Organism: Bidens hawaiensis; assembly: GCF_021521415.1. NCBI lineage: Eukaryota > Viridiplantae > Streptophyta > Magnoliopsida > Asterales > Asteraceae > Bidens > Bidens hawaiensis. Next base: position 41,167 of record NW_027501933.1, on the reverse strand, counting down.
CAAAAGAGAAAATCATAAACGATAGTTCTCCCGTGTTCATCTAATGGTACCATGAAAACTGCGGAATAGACCGTCAATACGGTTAATGATCCACACATACAAATAAACAGCCAAGTCTACGTCCTCAACACATGGGATACTGCGCGACTAAAGTTCATAAACAGTTTAAGACTCAAGTTTTGTATGAACACATGAACATCCCAAAGCATTTAAAATAAAAAGGGATTAGATACGAGATAACTCACTTGATAAACGATGCGGTGTAAGATAAAGCAAGAACCAACTTTAACAAGCACAAGTTAACCTATAATTAAAGATTATTGTTTTAACGATCTGTTCTAAGTCTTGATTATAAGTTAGCATAATTAATAAGTAACTTAAACATTATTATTATATATATATATTACCGGAAAGGCAAGGCAGAACGGAGGCAGAGAGGAGGCGACAGAGAGAGCAAGGAGCAAGAGAAAATAAGAGAGATTAAGTGTTTTGTGTGTGTAGTGTTATGAAAATATTATTATTATTTATAGAGAAACCCTAGGAGACATAAATCCAGAAAAGGGGAAAAGGTTCCAAGACAAACAGAACAAGACAAAACAAAAGATAACAAAAGATATCAAAAGATATGGCAGCTGCAGGGGGCAAGATAAAGCTGTCAGCGAACAGTAAAAGGCATGGGCAGGTCAGATAAAGGTACTGGTCAAGCATGGCAAAAGCAGATCTCAAAAGATAATGTCAGTCACTTTTTCTACCAACCAATGGAGGTTGGTACGCATGCTGCGCCGAAAGTAACTATTCAGACATTAGATAGGTTAGGTCAACAGCACAGAAGATAAGACAACACAAAGCATACAGGCTGGAATAAACACAAGATACAAGGGTTAAGCGCGGGAAGGCTGAGTGCGCGAGCGCGAAGGCTGGCACAACAATCCTTAGCGCACTGCGGGAAGAATCACAAATCCTTAGCGTGCTGCGTGAAGAACAAGAATTCTAAGCGCATCGCGGGAAGAACATACATTCTTAGCGCATTGCGGGAAGAACATGCATTCTTAGCGCGCTGCGAGAAGAGTTCGCTTCACGCATCGCAGGAACAAAATGTCTTCACGCAGGCTTCCATGTAAGGAGTCTGGCGCGTGGAGCTGCAGACATCCTTAGGCGGGAGGGACCGAAGGACAAGCAAAGAGGGAAACAAGGCGGAAAGAGAGAAGGAAGAGGGACGGGAAGGAAAAGTATATTATTATTATTAAAAGTAAAATATAAGTATAAATAAATACTAAATCATAAAAGAAAGAGATCGGGTCGGAAAACGGGTACCTGGGTCGGGTCGGATCAGGGCAGATGTCACACTACCTTTACGTAAATTCAATTTGTTAGAAAATAGTTACGAAATTGGCCCTTAAACTTTACTAACCTTTTGTAAATTTAAGAAATTGTTATAACTTTTACCCCTCATCTTTACTCATGTATTTGGCAGGTTTATATATTTTCTTATTTTTCTTATATCTATATCTATACTATATATAATACACAAGTCATGGGCAAATTAAGTCACCTCTTTTTTAAGTAATTTATAACTTATAATGCATAATGCACACACTATATAGCATGTAAGATAAGGACAAACTGGTCCATTAAAAATATGCCTATAAATAGTTACACCATTACCCCTCAACTTTACTCAGCTTTTGTAAATTTAAGATATAGTTACAACTTTGGACCTTCATATTTACCAATGTATTTCTTTTAAATTTAATTGCTAACCAACTTCCCACCAACGATTTTCCAACGGCCGTAACTTTTTCATATGTTAATATTCTTTTAAGAAAATTACACCATAAAAATGAGCATTTTATTGTCTTTAATTTGGGTATCATATTGCTATAGTTTATTATAATTAAAATTAGGATGTTACATATGGGTGTTCACAATTCGGTTTTAACAGCTTCTAAGTTAAGCAATAAGTCAAACCGTCGGTTCATATTTTTTCATTGAAAACCGAAACTGAATCGTTGAAAATTCAAACCGAATCGTTACTAATGGTTTGGTTTTACACATTGAGCTTCAATAATAAGTTTACCTACCGGCCCGGTTTTATATGTCCAATTTTCAGTATAAAGCATAAACCAAACCGTTTGCTATGGTTTGAAAATTCTGAAACCAGCTGACCAAAAGTGATGATCGGTTTAAACGTTTTTATGGTTTCAAACGAACCTTGAAATCCATAATTTTTACATGATTACTGGAATTTTCGTTCCCCGCCGCATCACACGACCATCCGTCTATACTGTATATAACAGCACTCATGGTCAAATTAAGACACTAGGTTTTTAAGTAATTTACAATACTCAAAGCTTTATGTACACCCTATAAAGCATGTAGCATAGGGGCAATGTTGTCCACTATAAAATATGTTTTACATAAATTCAATTTGTTAGAAAATAGTTACAAAATTGGCTCTTAAACTTTACTAACCTTTTGTAAATTTAAGAAATTGTTACAACTTTTACCCCTCATCTTTACTCATGTTTTTGGCAGGTTTATATATTTTCTTATTTTTCTTCTATATCTCTAAATATGTTACGTTTAAGGAAAAAACAGAGCTTACCGATGCATCGTACTTATTTTTGTCGACATTTCCATATAAAATTTATTCTATAATGAGGTATGGTTTATAATGTGCAAGTCACTAAAGCATTGTTGTACAATTCAAATATGTAATTATAAATCAATAAAATATTTAAACACATAAATATGCATTAAAGTATAACCTATGTTATGTTTTAGTTTATAAAATCTAAAATTATAAATTTAGTCCTCCATTTATACAACTCATTAAAAAAACAAAGCAATAAAATCAACTCAAATTAATGTTGTACGAATTTGTAATGGCTTCACAAAAAGTATAAAGGCCAAACTTAAACCGTGGGCATAACCATTAGCAATGGGTTTTCGTCGAAAACCAAAAACGACCTGCCAGAAGTTAATGGAAAAAATTAACCGTGAAATCAAGCCATTGACCAGCTTGAACGGTTTTACGGTTTTAAATCAAACAACGAACACCCATAAACTTGTTACATGATTACCAAGGTATGTGTTTCCCGCTATATCACGCGGGCACCCGCCTAGTATATGTATATATATATATATATATATTCGCGATCTGCATATTTTTTTTCTTTGTTTTTTCTTTTCAAACATTAATAACATGAAAAGAATGAAAAAACAAAAATATCAAAAATTAGTGTTTAAAAGTGATTTTCATAAGGTTTCAATAAAAAAATAATCAAACGCTTAAAACCCGTTTGACGTAGGTGATAGGTCCCATCAGGCCTATCTTTCATCATTTTAACCAAACAATGTTTGACATCTTGGGGACCCATTGTGGGATCCCTTTATCAAAATATCAGTCTAATGTTTTCTTTTTTATTTAGATCTCTCAACTTTACTTTTATACCTCAAAGTCTCAAAAGCCCTATAACTGCCAAAGATTAGGGGTGCAAACAAGCCGAGCTATTCAAGATCGGCTCGTTAAAAAGCTCGATCGAGCCGAGCTTAATGGAGCCCGAGCTCGACCTAAAAGTAAGCAAGCTTAATAAACGAGGCCGAGCCCGAGTTTCACTTATCGAGCTCGAGCCGACTCGCGAGCCTAAACTAGCCTGACATTTATATGATTTTTTTAAAAATATTTATTTAATAATTATTAATTAATATATATAATTTTATAAAAAATAAGTAAAAATAACTAAATAAGATATATTATTTTATACATAAAATTATAATAGAGAAAATATATAAAAATAATTGATAAATAGTAAACGGGTCGAGCCCGAGCCGTGCTCGAGCTTGAAAAACTACTCACGAGCCGAACTCGAGCTTTGAAAATAGAGCTCGAAACAAGCCGAGCTCGAGCTCTGTGTAAGCTAAACGAGCTGAGCTCGGGCTCGGCTCGTTTGCACCCCCACATAAGATTTATTTGTGTTAGTAGTGTATAAATATTATGAAGAATGAAACCAACCAATGAAGGATTGCCGTCTCATATTTTATAACTCTTAGGAGATTCGTGGAGATTTATCAGGGGTATATAAAGATTTATAGAACTAGCTAATCACACACTGTAACGCCCGTTAATTTCAGATAAGTGATTTAAAGCATGTAAAGTATGTACATCTCTCGGGATTTATCCGACTTTCCTCGGAGGCTTTACGTCATCCCGGTACGTTAAAATTATGTAACTTTCCACCCAAGTTGCTACACACTTTATACTTGAGGGGCTAGAATGAAACTTCTTATTTTATATCATAAAAGAATGAAAAACCCTAACTCATAACCCTAGGTGCAGCCGATCGCAGCTAAGAACCCCCCTGCTCGTTTTTCTTCTGCCCCGCCATGTTTCAGCCGTGAAAACTTCAATTCAAGGTCGGTTTTATGATTCCACATGTCTTTTACACCTTAATTGATCATATTGACGCGTTTATTGGTCGTTAAGATTGAGTTTTGATGATAACAGCTTGCTGACAGATTAGTATACCTTTATTGTAGGGTCTGTAACGCGATGTTAATCCACTGTTTTTGATCGATTCTTGATTCCATGATGTTCTACTTTGAGTCTAGTTTCCAGAAAGGTATAATACGTAATTTTTGGATGAGATTTGAATGGTTTTTATGAATTTATAAAATCGAGTGTCAAAGCTGATGCGGGATGACGGATTCTGGTCTGTCTTCCAGACGTCATAACCTTTTTTCGACAGGTACAAATTGATTGGTTCCACTTCTGGAAGTTAGTATTTTGAGTTAGGAACCAAACCCAATTGGAATCGTTTAATTTGGTTCGGTAATGAATTTTATAAAAATAAAACCATTTTGTTGCGCGCTGAAATAGCTGCACATACCTTTCTGTGTTTGAGGAATTTTTATGATTTTTTTGTCCAATATAAAAATATAATAAAAATATTTTTATAAACCTAAGACATTTATTAAAGTCTGGTAAAAATTTAATAATTTATTTCAAAGGTTATCCTATGTAATTAAATGCATCTTCGCATGATAAAATCTACACGTTTTACTTGTTATTGATCAATAAGTTCGTTTTAGGCTTAACCGGTGGATGTTCAATTGTGTTCTTGTCGGGGCTGTTTGAAGTGAGTTTTTGCACCACAATCTTCCTAGGTATGTCCCGTATATCATACTCAAAGATCATGTTCTTAGGTGTTCGTTAAGTTGATCAACTAGTTGTAGTTTGATTGTTATGTTCGGTTGTCTAGAATTGTTGAGTTTGATGCGTTAATCGGTTGGATGACCAACCGAATCAGTTTGCATGGCCCTAGGGGAGTCTAAGGGCTGTGGGAAAATTATTTTTTTGATGCTCGGGGTTGTTGTGGTTAGTGCTTCGTCAATCGAGTCGGCGATGCGCGAATTTTCGTTTAAACGTTAAAGTAAGAGTTGTAAAAAGGAACCGTCAACCCTATCAACTCGGGTGACATAATCTTGATGAATGAAAAGATTTAAAATGGAATTTGGTCCATTCGGGGCTAAGTCGTTTAACAAATGGTTTTAAGGTTTATTACCCGCGCATTCGACCCGATTTGATTATCCTTGGGCCTTGGGCCAAGTTGTTGGGCCTTGGGCCAAGCATTGGGTCTTGGGCCAAAGTTGTTGGGCCTTGGGCCAAAGTTGTTGGGCCTTGGGCCAAGTTGTTGGGCTTTGGGCCAAAGTGTTGGGCCTTGGGCCAAGTGTTGGGCCTTGGGCCAAAGTGTTGGGCTGGTACGGCCCATTAGGCTAGAGTGTTCCTACAGTCTAGTTTTGTAACGCGTTATGTATAATTTACAGGCCCTTGCTTGTGATTTTGCCCTTAGGAACTTCCTAGCTCGTTGCAAGTATTCGATCGATCTCAGGTGAGTTCATGATGCCCTTTTTACTCATTTTACTTTTGGGCTAGCATGCGCACCTAAATGTTTTCTTACTTGATGAAATGTTTTTAAAATGATTTTATATAGGCTTGCTAGTATATGGTAAGCCTTGGGATGTTAAATATATATATGTGTATATACATTATTTCTTGGCCTCTATTAGGCGATGTTGTAGTCGTTTCGACTACTGATGTTGTGCATGCCTACTTCGTGTTTGCATGCACTGATGTTACGTGTTTGGGTTGTACGTTTGCTCGACCCTGATGTTATACGTTGATGTTATATATATATACTGTTATGTATATAGGGATGTTATTGAATGAATGTTTACATATACAAAATGTATATGTATGTATGAGGATGTTTAAGTTCGGTAATGATGATTAGAGGGATGTACCCTTTTACTTTTAGAAAACCTTTGGTATGACTATCATGATTTTGCTACTGATATCTTTTACTTAAAACTTGAACTCACTCAGCTCAAGCTGACTTTGTGTGCATGTTAGTGTAAGTTTCAGGTTTGGAAGAGGATGCCTTATCGCTTGGACGTGCACGGAGCTACTTGGATGGTGAAGGGCATACTGGAAGGAAGAATTGTTTATGAATATTTTATTTCAAGGAAACTTATAACAGTTATACTTATTTTGGTTCTTGGGCAAAATTCTCGGGTTTCGGGAACTTATTTCATTTTTCATGTTTTCCGCAAAATTTACACTCTGAAATGTTTGTTTTAATGGAAGAAATGGTTTTTAAGTTTACTAAATTTTACAAGTGTTTGAATTACCAACTGTGGGGTTCCCGGGGTTCGGAGCCTTACACACACACACAACATTAACCCAGATTGGTTTCATGAAACCTTATTCCATAGTTGAAACATGAACCTGCTTTGTTAAAAGCTAATGGAACCGAATGTTGCCCTCTCACCTTTACACTGTGTTCCCGAGTTAATTTATTGATGGAAAAGAAATGAAATGGGGGGGGGGGGAGAAAAAGGCTATTGTGTTCCAGGGTTTTTTTAAAAAGAAGGAAAAGAAATGAGATGAGAGAAAATTGTGCTCTTGAGTTTCATTAAATGAAAGAAAGGAAAACAGATGAAAGGAAAATAAGAAGAAATAAAAAGTAAGTTGGAAAGATTGTTTTCTTTCCAATTTGGAAAGAAAGAAAGGAAAGGTAAAAGGGGAAAGAAAATAAAAGAAAATTTTTGCCTTTCTTTTCTTTTCTATTATTTAATTAAACTCGGGAACAGAGCATTAGATCTAGAAAGATGCAGTAATTGGTTAAAAGTTACCGAATGATGGATTTCCCATGCGAACTTTTATATTTTATTCAAATATAGAACAAAAGCTCTTAATGTTTTTATATAGAGTTATAGATTTTATCGACTTCTCCATATATATGACTTCTTTTGGAGAAAATCATGAGAATATTCAGGTTTATTAATGCTGGTTATTCTAGTGTTATTGGATTGTCTTGTTGATCAAGGAAATAACGTTAGAGATTAAACGAGTTGGGTGACGTAGGAGTGTTGACTCGTTTAACAATAATATTATTTGGGCTTTGTTATTCGGTTTTACACTTGCGTTTAAGTAATTATCTACTTGGGCTTAAGTGTGATGTTAAATTGGCTTTTATAATTAACTTATTAGGAATTGGAATTAGATTATATTAATGGATGTTTTTCATTCCAAGGATGTTTTTCAATCCAAATCTCCATCTACAGAAATCTCTATCTTATCCGATAAATCATTGTGTGTAACCGCAAATATGTTTATCTGAAAGTTCTCAAACGATTCAGAGATTAATCAAGACAATTGTCAAGAAACCAAAATGAAATCAAGATTACAGATTTACATCATTGATCAAATTCATCATCCAGGCACGCAATATACACAACAATTATTTTTTTAGCTATATATGCCAATGTCTGTGTTAGGGTTTTGACTTAACTGTGAAATAGGTGAATATATTTTATGTATCAACACGTATTCATTCCTTTTGATTTTGATATATTTGGGTTCCTTGAACCCGAAACTATTATGTTTCTGAAAAGAGTTCAATGAGTATGCACAGTAACTTATCGACGCCAGATAACTATAATTTTGTTTTCAGTAGGATCGGGTTTGCCATTCAAAAGGGGGTGGCGGCACAACTTCTTGTCCGCTTACCCACCTTCATATTGTAATTGGATCCTTTGGTTCAAATGGAAATCATGAGTTTAATACCAAATCCCTATTGAAATTATTTAACAAATAAAAGGATTCAATTTAATAGAGAGGCAGGTAAGCGGGCAAGAAGCTGCGCCGCTATCACCTTTTGAATATCAAAATCTATCATAATGAAAACAAAGTTATTATTCTTCGGCGTCGTTGAGTTATTGTGCACGGCCCGCTGAACTCTTTTCAGAAACATAGAAGCATCGGGGGAAAGGGAACCAAATGTATCGAAAGCAAAAGTGTAGATCCTGAACCGGATCCGACAAACGAACGGATTTTGTTCTTGATAAGAGCCTGAGACGGGTGCGTTGAAATCATACGATCGAATAAATAATATGGAGATAATATAGATAACGAACGATCCTATAATCGGTAAAAGATTAATATATTAAACGAACCGACCCTACCCAAGGTGAGCTCCCCTTGGGTGGGTGAAAACACCATACAAAACACACTCACACACATGACAATATATGAAGTCCATATTTATAGCTAAAAAGTAAATATTCTAGAAGTTTTCTTCCCCGTTGAAGCTAAACGCGTGCACCGAAGCTCTGTCTTGGATCCGAAATTTCCTGCCCGCTTTATATTAACTTGACCATAATATATTAACCGGTTTCGTTCTTTTGATATCGTAAGTCACATTTTTTGTTTTACAATCACCCCCTTGACTTGTGATATCAAAACTTTGCCACACCGTGTAACACCCCGGCAAAAGCGGAAACGCCCAAGTGTGACGTACAGATTGTTCAAAACACATGTGACACTATTATGTGACAATATTATCATTAATTGGCTTAAACATCATATACACAAGTTTGTAAACAAGAAAACAAAGAAATATAAATACAACTAAACATTTTGTCAATTTGTTTAAATAACCTAATTCTAGTGCCTTCTCCAAGTATCATCCTCTAATGTTTGTACCTGTAACACATATATAAAATACGGTCAACTAACTTAATAGTTGGTGAGTTCACACAAGTTTGTATAAATACGTAAAAACCATGCAATTCCGTGAAGCTTGTGAAAATTAAACTAATTCGCATGCAATGTCCTTTCCATTTGGTAACAACCCCATGTCTCGGATCGGGGGTCCCTTTTCCACTCATAACAAAATGGTCCTGAGTGCCAAGGGAGCGTGTAATCATACTTACTGAGTCAACCACTTGCTGAGCACATAATCAAGTAAGCACATAAACACACAAGTCCACGATATGATTTGCAGTTTCATAGCTGAGTATAAAATCAATTTCGTTGAATAGGATATATATGCTATCCCCAAAATATGAAAACGTTTAAAAAGGGGGTGTGAGAAACTCACATCGAAATCGAAGATAGCTTGAAATATAAACCGAAAGTACAATAATGAAACTGGAGCAATCCGAACATCTTGAACTATAAATAAAATTAATACGAAAATTTAACGACTAAATAACGGAATTATTAGAATTATTGATCGTATAATTTATTGGGAATAATTAATATTTTATTATAATTTTAACTAATTTTTAAGGCAACCGAGTGTTTTTAATCATATTTTATGTTTTAAGGATTTTAATGGGTTAATACTATTTTAATATTATTTCAATATTATTTTATTTATAACCTATCGAAATATGGGAAACGAGGCATTTGCAAGACACGGCTTATGGTTTTCGAGTTAAAACAAATTTTCTAACGGTTTAACGAATATTTAAAGTTAACAAATCAATATTAACAAAAACGAATTAAAATTGAGGGTTTAACGAGTTTGAAAATCGGTTTTGTATGGAAGATGGTGGAATATAATTTATATTTAATTTTATAAAATTTTTATTTGGTTTAAAATAATTTTATTTGATTCTTATGATTTTTAATTATTTAATTGATTTAATTTATTAAAAAGAATATGATTAAAAAATAATTAAGACCAAACGGCCTGACCCGGGTTCGAACCTAAGTCCTTCTGGACACACAGATTTTAACCAGCTGAAATAACATATATTTTGGTTCAATTACAGAAACAGAAGTATATAAAGTAATCATAAAGTTCATCATCATCTTCCTCAAAACCCTATAGTTCAATCCATTAATCCGCTCCATGTTTTTCCAAATTAGCTTAGGGGTTTTATTAATCGGGTAAAAACTACTCAAAAGCAAATAATAATTACATGTAGATGTTCTTGTTTGACGACGAACGGAGTGTCACCGGAAATTAAACCTTGGTGAATGGCTTCGTGATTAAGGAGTGTTTGTTTGATGATTTTGGTGATATGAATGACTTTAGGTGTTAGTTTAGAGACCTTTTATAGCGTCAATTAGAGCGTTTGATGTTTAATTGTCATTATTGCATTTTCATACGATGTTGCATCAAGATTTTAGTTTATGATTACATCGAAACAGAAGGCAAGCGGACAACAAGCTCCGCCGCTACCCCTTTTTGAATTGCAAAACCCAATATTTTAAAAACTACATTTACGGATCTTGGAGTCATAACATTACTATGCATGACCCGTTGGACACGGGTAAGTAACTCCACAGCTTCAGGCGCGAGGAAACCAAAAGTGTCAAAAGCAAAAGGAATAAAAACGTGTTGGTTGTCAAGACACGCCTTCTCATGTTTGGTCACATTGCCTGAAGCAGCTTTCAAAGCAGCTTGACCGGCTGTGAAACCACTACTCCCTAAACCCACCAGAGGGAAACCCCTGTCAAATCCACACAAGCATGTTTTCCTCCTATCCATCCAAATACCAAAATGTCAGCCGGCCAAAGAGATGATCTTCCCTCCGACGGGTCAGTCAGGAAATTCACAGGTGCTTCTTTCTTAACAGAAATTCCGGCCCACCTGAGTATGTCAAAGAGCACATCCCTAACCAGATCGTGTCGGTACTTGATGTAACACCCCGGCTAAAGTGGAATACGCCCAGGTGTGACGTACAGATCACTCATAAGCTCGTAACGCTAGTTAAGCGACAATAATTATATTTAATTCATTTCAATACATCACAAATACACAATCAAATATTAATACAATAAACTTTGAATTTTCGTCTGTTGTAACCTAATGGTCCAACTATTCTATTCTTCAATCCTTAAACCTTAACCTGCAGCATGTTGAAAATAATATATTTTGTCAACAATATTGTTGGTGAGTGTTCATATAGTTTTTGCACATATATATGATATGAAAAGTGTAAAATTCACAAGTCAAGAATTATTGCTTAAATCATAAAGCAAAGAAAAGTAAATACATGATATTCTCGTTCGCTTAACAAAAGTCAAATCTACTAAGGAACCCCTGTTCGCCGCGCTACTTGGAGTATAGAATAATGATACCGCCATTTAAAAACGGACGGCGCAGGTACGTCCCGTCAGACCCTCCCACTATGAGTATGTGTATGATACCGCCATTAACAAATAGAAGGCGCAGGTACGTCCCGTCGGACCCTCCCACTATGAGTATGTGTATCCACCAACAAAAACAGTAAACGACTAGCACATAATCACACAGTTTACAAGCAATATGATATAAAACAAATACATATAAGACACGCATTTGAATTTTAGTTTGACACAAGAAAACCAAGTTTGGATGTGCTACACCCCAAAACATGTAAAAGTAAAAAGGGGGTTATGAAAACTCACCTTTGCGTTTGAGGATACTTGAACGAAAACCGACAGTGCGTTTAAAGAAAACCGAAGCAGTCAAAGGCCACGAACTATAAAGAAAATACAACGAAAATCAAGACTAGCTACCGGAATTTAATTAACTTTGGTTTTAGATATATTAGACTATTTTAACAAGTATTTTAATATCTCATAATATTTATTTTATTTTAAGTTTTTTAACGGATTTTTAAAGGTTTATATTATTTTAATAAGAAGGTTATATAATAAAGTATACGGATTTTAAATTGGTAAATTTTGATCTCGAATGGTAATTATAGTTAACGATTTATAAAGCTAACGGGTTAAAATCAACGAAATAAAAGCTAACGAATTTAAGTTAACGGATAAAAAAACTAACGAAGCTAATTGACGGTTTAACGAAATATATTATTTAAATATTATTTACACTAATAATTTATTATTTAATAGGGGAACTTAGTTATATTAACGGAGTACAAATTTTGACGAAATTTTATCTTTAAACGATTATTTATACGAAGAAAGAAATTAACGAGCAAGAATACTAATATAAATCGGGTTTTACGAATCTTTATCAAATGTTAAAAAAAATGGGTTTTCGAATGAAATTTGGTAAAATTAATTTATAATTAATTAATTTAACTTAAAAAAAAGTTTTATTTGATTTTTAATATATTTATTTGAATATTATTATAAGCAAACATGGCTTAAAAAGAAATATAAGTTAATATGCACTGACCCGGGTCTGATGCATCACACTGCCATGAACAAACCACCAGACCAACTTGATAATTTTGTTTATGTGTGGAAACATATTGAAAAATAACCAGATTTTGTCTTCTTCTTCATAAAACCCTAGAAACCCAATTGATCAACCCATTCCATGTTTGATGAAATTATGTTAGGGGTTTTAATGGACGCTACAAAACTAACATAATCCATATAAAAATTACCCGGATTAGTTACGGATTGACGGAGAAACGTAGTTGGCCGGAGTTGGACTTTGACGATTGAACTTGGTATTACAGAGAGTGTATTGGATTGAATTGAGTGTTGGGACAAGTTTAGAATGATGTTTTGGATCTATTTATAGTGTTAATTGGAGCGTAGGCTCGTTAATTGTATGAATTGGCTCATGGCCGTTTTCCGGCGGGTATTACGGAATTAAACCGACGGTTAGGAGGTTATAATGCAATTAATATGTTGACTAACGATTGTTATTGACATCTATGATTGTTATGCTAAGTTGACGAGTCAATGAACGAGGATTATGGGCTACAACGGGGTTGCCGGAGCCGCCGTTGGCTTCGCCGGAAAAACTGACGGGAAAACGGGGGCTGGGGACAGGGGTGGGCTGATATATTTATTTTATTATTATTTTAAATACAAATTACCTATTTAGTCCTCCATCTTTCATTAATCTTTAATCTATATTGCTAAATTATAATTTACCAAATGGACCTTTAATTTTCTTACTGTTATAAAATGAAAACAAATTTGAATAACTTGAAAGGTTTTCGATTTATACCCGAATAGTTTGCAACGCGTTTAGTTTTAGTAAAATCCATAAACCCCGGAGATACGTTAAATGACCAAAACGAATAGAAAATGGATAAACGATAGCCGTAAATTATTAGGAATATAATATTAACGATAAACAATGAACAAGAATGCATTGAATGATAAAACGGTCGGTTTAACGAATACGAATAAACCTTTACGAATATCCAATAAAATACATGAAACGAACATGAGAGTATTATATATATATATATATATAATATACCACTAATGGGCAAATTAAGATGCTTTCTTTAAGTAATTTACAACCTTTAATGCATTAGGTACAACATTTAACAGGTGCAACAATGTAATTGTAAAACTCACATGCATTTTAAATTTCTTCAAAATAATTACAATTTTCATCCCTTAATTTTTCAAAACTGGCCCTTGATCTTTTAATTATATATTCTTTAATTTTCACTTTTAACCCAACTACCCCCACGGTTTTTAATCGCTCATAACTTTTTCATCTGTTAATATTTTTTAAAATAAATGGCATCATAAAAACAAGCATTTTATTATCTTTAATTTGAGTATGATATTGCTATAGTTTACGAAGTAAAAAAAAATTATGCAGAATTGCTTGTGGTTCGATTTGATGGTTTTAAATTAAACCATGCGCCAACTTTATGCATTTTTTTTGTCGCCGGAAATCGAAACTGAACTGTTTAAAATTAAAACCCAATTAAGTTGAACCACTACCAATTATTAGGCTTCGATATAGTTTGTAATTCGATAATAAATTGAGTTTAAAATAAGAATTATTAATCTGTCTATACCTTCACTTCAAACTATGCACCAACTAATACGTTACTTAAAAGAATCATAATATGAACAAATATAGCTTTGGTCACATAAATGATAAACCTTAATAGAATAAATAGAAGGCGAAATCATAACAAAAAACAAATATTACAAAAAAAATCATACTGAAATTTGGATAAAATTAAGTTGTAATAGACGACTTTACTCGTATTAAATAAAACTTTGTTTAACTATATTTTAACTATATCTAATATAGATTATAAAACATATTTAATACTAAATAAGTAAATAATTAACATTTCTATATGTACGGTCCGCTCCGGTTTCAACCGTGAAACCAAACTAAAGAACGGTCTCACGGTTTCAAACGGAATAATGAACACTCATAAATTTGTTACATGATTACCAAAGTTTGTGTTTCCCGCTGCATCGCGCGGGCACCCTTCTAGTATATATATATATATATATATATAAACAAAACCGAAAATTCGAAATGGGTCGAGTTTTCGGGTTTGAAAGGTAATAAATGTTACAGGATTCACAACTTTTGGAAATTTCGTTCCGAAATTAATATAAAAATAAAATTTTAAAATAAAATAACTAATACATAGAGTTGTTAAAAGTTTTAACGATTATATATACATAATTAAATAAAAATACATAAAAAAACAAAAACAATAACGTCGTTCTTTGAATGACCCTAAAACGCCACAAATAGGGATATGGCAAGGACACTTGTATATAGGATATACTAGCGGCGTATCCACCATACTATATCATACTACATTCGTCCCGTCTTTCCAAGATCATTCCAGGTTTCGAGTTATTGCACACAACGTATTTGCTATGTCTTCCATGCGAGGACTTGGATAATTACGTGTCGACCCATAATTACCTTTATCGTCGGATAATCCACATAACTCATTCCGTTGTGTGGGTTTTAAGATAAATTAAATTCTTATATGAAGACTTTTAAATCAAGATCAATGAACTAATAAATATATATAAGCGAAACCTTGAGGTCAAATATCAAGATAAATAATGTAACGTTAGGGTTAACAAAAACCAACGAAATAATTGAATAAATTTAAATAACGAAATTCTAGAATTAAAGAATATCTAAACAGAAGGTTGAAAAAATGAGATAAATTAACGGAGTATTAAAGTTAAAAGAAAACCCCTGATATTAAGGACACTATGAAAAATATTCATCATAAGTCAAATACATGAAACCTTAGGGTCATGAAAGACTAAAATCATGAAAGCATATGATAATCACAAGAAAACTATCAAAGAATTGGGAGAAGTGAAATAATGACGCAAAGATGTTAGCATTAATAATCTCAGGGAAGTGTTTAAACGCCACAAGGAGGGGTTTATGTTTGAGACGTCCACATTGAGATATTGGTAGAACGCAAACATAATATCAAATCATTGAACAAGTAGATGAGGCTCTTATTAGATAGCTATGTCTTTAGCTAAAAAAACATAGCCCCGGCTTGAAAGTAAACCGGTCATAGGCAGCCAAAAGTGTTATTACGGTTTCTATTAGATAACTATGAACATAGCCATGCACATGGTCCCGGTTCCCATTAACGCTTACGTCTGGGGTTGACCGGTCATAGACCGTTAGATTGAATTAATTCAAGAGTTAACTAAATCTTATTCTATAGATAACGTATGGAATGTGTGTCGTACTTTGTGAGAATAGTAAATTAGATCAATCAAATGCAAACAAAATTCACCAATACCATTGAAAATTTAGTGTACATGGAGACATTATTCAAATGGAAAGAACAAAGACAAAATTACAAATTCAAAAAGAAAAAGAAAGTTGTCCGCAACGTTTCTCTTCTCGATGGTAGGTGTGTCCTTGGGTAAAAGAGATAGTGTGGGCCAGTGCCATGATTTCTTAGCTGAAAATCATTGGCGTTGATGTATACGCGTCCTTGCGTACCTTGGCTGGTTTGACCTACTTGGGTTAGATCGGTTTGGTTTAATTGGGTTTGAATAGCTTGAATGGGTTGGGCTTGCATTGGTTGGGCTTGATCGACTTGTGCTTGATTGACTTGGGCTTGTGGTTTGAAGGTTTGGGCTTGATATAGTTGTAGTTGATTGGTTTGGTTTGGGTAGGTTTGGAGTTGATAAACGAGTTTTGGGCATGCGTTACATAGATGATTTGGGCTACCACAATGATAGCAGGGCTCGTAGGGTTGGGAGAGTGGAGGCAGGTGGTTGGGCATATGATTGTTGAAGTGGTTGAATAACGGGTTGTGGGATGAAGGGGTGGTGTTGAGTATGCATTGATGATCGACATGTGTTGATGTGGTGACCGAAACGATCACAGTTGGAACATCTTCGGCATTGAACACTAGGGGGTGGTAGAATTTACACGTGTCACACAAAGGGTGTGTTCCCGTGTAAGTCTTTTTGTTAGATTGGGTTTGGGTTGAGTTTGTGTTGGTTATGGCATAGTTTTTGCGTTTTTTGTTGTGGTTGGTGTGGGTGGGTTTGGATGACTCAGGCTTAGTTTCTTTTGGTTCAAATGGTGATTTCTCAGTGTTTTTCTTCGAACCCTTCATTGTTAAAGTCCCGGCTTTGACATGAGTATCAGTGAGGGTTGCAGCAAGGTTAATGGCGTCACCGAGTTCTTTAGGAGAACTGCTGAGGACACTGTCTTGGATTTCTCTCGGTAATCCTCGGATGTACTTGTCGATGGCTCGTGAAGTAGGGGCAACAAGGTGTGGCACCAATACGCTAAGTTCATTGAAACGGGTTGTGTAAGCAGTGTGCTCACCACCATCCTACTTGAGGTTCCAGAATTCTGCCTCTAAGTTCATGAGTTCGTTTGGAGGACAAAACTGTCGAGTCATCAGGTCTTTCAGTTAGTTCCACGACAAGGCCATGGCAGCTTCAACACCGTGGGTCGACTTTTCCTTGACCCACCAAGTAAGAGCACCTTCCTCAAAAACACCTATAGCGAATCGGGTTCGCCTATCATCAGGACACTCAATTTGGAAAAACACGCTCTCCATTTTTTCGTACCACTGAAGTAGGGCAGTGGCACCTTGAGTTCCGTCAAAATTGGTAGGTTTGGCATCAATAAAGTTCTTATAGGTCACAACGGGAGCTGAAGGCGGGGGAGGAGGAGGGTTAACATTAGCCATGATGTTCTGGTGCATCTGGGTCATGATATTAGGGAGGACCGCTGTTTGGTTTTCGGGTTTGAAAGTAACGAATGTTACACACCGTGTCTCGCATCTTCACAACTCACCTGATAAACCGAAGCCTCTTCGTTTTAATTCACCCCCTCAAGGTATGACCCATCTAATTTATTCATGAAGGAATTCCCGCTTCTTAATCCATTCTCTCGGATCTTAAGCAATATAGGTTAAGAAGGGCTAGAATATCCACAAATCGATTTTGAATTACAGGATTCAACGACAAATGACAAAAGTCATTATTTCTCCTTTAAATCCAAATCTATATCCAATTTGTTCAAAGTTCACTACAAGGATCCAACTTCTCAAACGCCTTGAAAACTATATAAAAATAACAAGCTTTGAACACAGTTAAACAGTGACAAAAACCTGATCAGTTTTTACTTTCTTCAGTTTGGTCAAGAAAAAAAAATAAACAATTTCACCACCTAAAAATATTTTGCAAATACAAGTACAAATAGGTTCACACAACTTGCGCAA
The DNA here is from genome assembly GCF_021521415.1 of Bidens hawaiensis. NCBI lineage: Eukaryota > Viridiplantae > Streptophyta > Magnoliopsida > Asterales > Asteraceae > Bidens > Bidens hawaiensis. The sequence goes on along the minus strand of NW_027501933.1, from coordinate 23,389 downwards.
ACGATGAACAAAAAAAAAATTGTTGCAAAGATAATATGTTACCACATGATTGCATGATCCAATACAATTATTGTCCAATCATTAATCATTTTCCAAATTTATTGTTGACCCATCATCTCACTAGTCAACTTCAAATAGATCATCATTTGCCTGAATATATGATTTAAGAACAAAAACAAATTTATGCATACATGCCCAAATCTAAACAATTAGAGCCCATACAAAATAGCCCAAAATAAAATAAAGCAGCCACCACATGTCCACATCCAACACGTAACCCATCATGAAAAACCCTAGCTGCAACTCAAGCAGCCACCACCGTCCATCATCACCGGCGCCGCTTCTAGCCGGAATGTCGAGTCGGACTTCGGCAGCCACCGGGAACCCACTCCACAACCACCGTCACAGTATGAACCACCGCTGTCGGAAAATCCAGCCGGATTTTCAATCCATCGTGGTGGCCGGAAAAATGTTCACCTGAAAAGACATGCGGTGACATCACACCATGTCACCGGAGACCTTCCTGAACTACTACCGCTACCGTTAACCATCATAATTGATGTGATCTAAAATATACATATTATTATATAAATATATCTTACACTTGTAAGTATTTTTGGGCTAGATATTAGTGAATAATATTATTAGTTGGCTCATATATGGGTTTTAATGGTTTCAAGAGAAAATGAACTAAAATACGGTAATTTCACTACGAGACCAACGATTGAAAAGTTTTTAACATAATTTATCTAATAATAGTAGTACTAAAAATATTAGTAATAATAATAATAATATGAAAATAAAAAGGAAAAAATATATATATATATATATAAAAAGAAAGTCGTCTTATAATATGTAGTAATAATAATAATATATAATAATAACAATAATTAAGTTATGTATCATGTTTAGTTTTTTTACGTTTATGTTGTAATTGGGCAGGGCCCACCAATAAGGTCAAGAAGAAATCATTGTTACTTTTATTTTCGTAAGGAGTCCGTTTAGGGTTGATTATTTATTATTGTCTATTGAGTCAATTAAATATTTTAAATTGTCTTTGATTTCCGTGCTGTAAGGTAGGATTTTGTATAAAGGAACTAAATCATAATTAATTAGGTGACCGTAAGGGAATTTGATTTTTAATACTGGTGTGCGTTAAAATTTATTAGAAACCCATAGGTGTCTTCTTGAGAAGGGTCAGGGGTCATGTTCGGGTTTTCTTTTAAGTGTCTATTTTACGATCCCAGTCCATAACTAAATATTTTCCCGGGTTAAGTCATAACTGAAATTTAGGGGATTCTAGCCTATGTAGTTTTCTCATCATCATCATATTTTAAATAACAAATTCTTGCTTTTGTTTAAATTACTTGTTTTCTTAATTAGTTTTTAATTATAGTATTAAATTAGTGTTTTAAATAAAAACCCCCAAAACAAATATAATTAATAAGTCGAGTCTAATTAGCTAATAAACGTAATTTAGAGAGTCTCGTAGGTTCGATATCCGGACTTACTTAGCTTTACTAGAGTCGACTGGTTCACTTGCTGGTTAGTAGTTTAGTCGAGTTTTAGAGAGTCTAGAGTATTACTTAGTGTTTATTTTTAGTTAATTTAGTTAAATAATTATTAAACTACTTCAAGCACATCAATAATACTCACCACAAATCGCTGCCAAGAGTCACCGGTGACTCCAACTGATAGGAAAACACCCAGCCTGTGATCACCACCTAAGATCCTCAACTGACCGTAAAACCCATATCTGCCGCCGCAGCCGCTGCATCTGGCTCACCATTCACCGGAATACCGACCTTCCATAACAATCAGAGATAACTGACGCTCACCAAACTGAACATTGGAGTTTGATTTGTACATCTCCAATCTCTGGAATCGTCGCCAGAGAAAAATCGTAGGCTCGCCAGAGTTTCAGCGCGTGGCGGAACGGTCCCGAAACACCGGATCTACAAAGACGAACTCCTAGCACGATTATTTCCAACTTTATTTCCAAGATCTTCAAACTTTATTTTCAAAACTTCAACGGGTTTTCAAAAAATTAACGTGTCGGTTCAGGTAATCGTGGAATTAGAGCCAGAATATCAACAACAAAGTTGAATCAGTTGAGTCGACCCGCTCTGATACCAAGTGTAGGTCCCGAACCGGATCCGACAAACGAACAGATTTTGTTCTTGATAAGAGCCTGAGACGGGTGCGGTGAAATCATACGATCGAATAAATAATATAGAGATAATATAGATAACGAACGATCCCATAATCAGTATAAGATTAATATATTAAACGAACCAACCCTATCTGAGGTGAGCTCCCCTGGGTGAGTGAAAACACCATACAAAACACACACACATATATTTATGACAATATATAAAGTCCATATTTATAGCTAAAAAATAAATATTCTAGAAGTTTTTTTCTCCGTTGAAGCTAAACGCGTGCACCAAAGCTCTGTCTCGGATCCGGAATTTCCCGCCCACTTTAATATTAACTTGACCATAATATATTAACTGGTTTCGTTCTTTTGATATCGTAAGTCACATTTTTTTGCCTTACAAAAGGGAATGAAGACGTGTTGATTTTCAACACACGTCTTCTCGTGCTTAGCAATTTTTCCTGTTTCTGTCTTTAACACGACCTGCCTAGCAACAAACCCAGTGTCCCTAAGCCCGACGAGAGGGAACACCCCAGTAAGGTCCACACAAGCATGCTTCCCCCGCCAATCAAAACACAAGAATGTTCGCTGGTCGGAGAGTAGACCTTCTTTCACACGGATCGGACAAGAATCTCATTGGAGCCTCTTTTTTTGCTGAGATTCCCGCCCGTTTTAACACATTACAAATGACATCCCTAAACAAATCATGCCTATATTTAAACCCAGTAGTTCTTTGCAATGAACCATATGTTCACCAACATTATCTAAACAAACTTTACGGCAGACCGGGCAGGGCTCATCAACTGGGAATATGGGGATCATTAAACGATATTTAAGAATGGGCCGGTACTCCACTGCTGACATGTGTTGACCTAACCTTTCGATAGGGATAGCAGTCAAAAAGTCTTGAGCATGAGTAGCTTGAAGACATTCTAATAGCCCTCTCTAACGAGATGACATGCCAAATGAAAATAGTTTGATTGAAAAGAAAAAAGGATGTACATAAACCTAACTCATTCTTTTAGGAAAATAAAGTAAATAGTAAAAATAAACAACAAATCTTGACGAATAATCCAAGTATAAATAAATGAAAAGAATAGCAAAAAAAATGGGTAAAGTTTTGTACACTTGAAAGACAAAATGATACACGAACATCTAACTACTATATTACGTGCTATTTAACTAAACTATTCACATAGTATTCCACCTCAATAATTTTCAAAATTATAATTTACACCTAATAAGCTATTTAATTTTAATGTTATTACCATTTATATAATTATTAACAAAGTTACAAATATAACTTTAAATGTTGTATTAAATGATGTTTTATATATTTATGAATTATAAAATTTTATTTACCAATATTTATATTTTATTGATCTATAAGGTTTGCTATTATGTCTATTATTAAATTTAATTTTTTTGTTGCATTTTTTAACCATCAATGTATTACACGGGCTATATCCTAGTAAGTAAATAGTAGAATAAATTATTGTTTTCATAACTACGAATGTACAAAAATTGTCTCACATATACATTTATAATCTATAATATATATAAACGAAACCTTTAAAATCTCTCTGGTTGCACCCTATATTCTCTCAATCCATCAAATTGCTTTATTTGTAAATGAAGGCTTCTCATGCATTTGACCCAAATTCATGTGTATGGGTCTTGCCAAACCCAGATAACTCTTAAACGGACATCTCATAAAATTAAAAATTAGTCTTACCAAATATTTGATATGAAAATCTTATAAAATGTGGATATACTAAAAATTAATATCCGATTAAAAAAAGATATTATTTATAATAAGAAACAATTTTATAGTAAAAAATATAAACGGGTCATGGGTCATCAAATACAGATAGCTTTTAAATGGGTTATAACATATCATTTATTTATGAAACCCTTTCATCATCAAACCCTATGCATTCTTGAGTTTTTTATTTAAAGGTTTGGAAAAGAAAATATAATAAACCTTTTCTTTTTTTAAAAGAAAAGAAAGAGAATGAAAAGAAAAGTTAGGGTTTTTCTTTCAAAACTTTCCAGCCAAATATGACATGATTGTGAAGGAAAAGTCTATAGCCATGTATAATCTTACTAATTTACCATATCTTTTTCTTCTTTTTTAACTTAAGAATGTGAACATGATTTTAAAATTACAATTTTTTTTTATTTCTTTTTCTTTCTATCTAACTCTAGAACATAATTAGCACTTTCTTTTCTTTTCTTTTATTTTAACTCGAGAATGTCTTTTAAGTATATAATTTCTTTTTCTTTCTTCCCCTATCTAATCTTATCATTTCTTTTATTTGTATTTTAAACCCGATAATGCATATATTATTAACTTTCTTACAATAAAGAAAATTAAAATCAAAAAAATATAATAAATATTGACGTAGATTAAACACGAATATATTACTTCAAACATAACATGTTACACAATCTCGAGACGTAGATTACAAACATTAATAATACTACAGCCCGAGTTGATTTGTAACTTATTCGCTTACGCACATATTCATACAGCCAAGCGATCATAGCTGCCGGATCATCAGTTTGAAGTAACATAACCATGTTTCAGCTGATCCTTAACAGCAACATTCTTAACATTGTCAAGAGACTTGCCAAAGTCTACATGTCCAATGACAGCAATGCTGATTTGAGTCTTCACCTTAGCCATCTGAAACACAAAATTAAGATACTTCATATTAGCATATATATATCATGTCGTACACATCGACAAAACTATGGTAAAGCAATTATGATTTTAAAACTAATTAACTCTTTGATAAACTGTGAATACAAATTGAAAATTTGACGTTTAACTAGCACGGTTAGGGGAGGGGTAGTCTTTGAGGGTAGACGATGTGGGCGCCTGATCGGGACACGTTTTCTCCCTAGATCGTAGGCATATTTTTTTTAAAATCCGATGTTACATAGGGTTTTCATTCTATTCTTCTATATATATATATATATAGGGTTAGGTTAGAATAAAAACCCACTTGAGTTGTGAAAACTCTAGAAACTCATTCTCAACCACATGTTTTTAATTAAAGATTAAATCTTCTGATCCACAATTAAAGTTAATAAAAAATATAAAAGTTAATTTACACTTTCTCTCTCCTGAAAACATATATAAAAATTATTAAAAAAATGTAAAAAAAATAGCAAAACATTTTTTTTATGTTTTCGATGTTTTGTATTAAATGTAACAACATACATGTAACAAAAAAAAGAAAAAGAAAACTATGTTACAAATGGTTTTCATGAGTTTTCACAACTCGAGTGGATTTTCATTCTATACTTTGCCTATATATATATATATATATATATATATATATAATACCTGAAAACGTTAGCTATTAGCATGTATGCCATAAACTCATTTTAATACCATGATTTTGCTAATTGTTATGTTTATTGCTATAACTTTAATCGTCGTTTAAAAAAATTATTTTAAATTATTTAGTTTGTTAAAACTTAAAGGAAATATGCTGAACGTGGTTGAGAAAAATATAAAAATATAGCTAGATTCAAACAAAATAAATATGAAGTGATCTCGGTGGTTGACGATAAAAAACCAATTATTATTATTATTATTATTATTATTATTATTATTATTATTATTATTATATCTAATTAGGCCACTTGGCGGTAACTATTGGTAGGTAACTTTCTTTTAGTTAAGTTACCCTAATGGAAACCGGCTAAACGTCAATTTTTTTTTTTGGTTTAGTTTCAGGACCATAACAAATCTAAAAGAAACCGACCGAGTTCGAGCAGACTCGCGGCCTTATTTAAAGCCTATGACCGACAACACTACCGACCGACCCCCCCCCCCCCCCCCAATTGGTCGTTGGTCCACCTCAAGTATCATATTTTTTTCGTTTTTTTAGTTCCGGTACCGTAAGGTACGTAATCAAAACCAACCGAATTCGTGTCAAGTTACCGCCTCAATCTCGGGACCGACAAGGTTTAGGTTTTACCACTGCCCGAGTTTGCCAACCAAATAAACATCATCTTAAATATTTTGTTTTCTTATATGTTAATTATTTTATATGTTAATTTAACTAATTAAAAATGTTGGGTTTTAACCCTCAAATTTTTACCAACTGTGTCTATATCGTAATGAACGCAGCCGATACCGACCGAACTCGTGTCGACTCATCGTCGTAACGCTCGGGTTTTACCAACACCCGGGTTTCAACGCTGAGATTTTACCAGCTGTCCCGACGCAATACTCCATTGCGCCAGGTTGAAAAACTAGTTATCTACTGAAGTGGATTGATTAATACTGACCTTTTGAAAATATATGTCTACTAACGACTTTATGAATTAAACAAGTGTGGTTGAAAGAGAGAGTGGTTTTATAAGCAAGGTATGAGATTGCGGTGTAGTGAAAGCCGTTGGATAAGATTGCGGTTTAGTGATCTAACGATATATAATGATTGTGAAATCTTACACCACACCCAAAAAGGTTACAATAATCAACTTTCCTTTTGCCCACTATAGCCCTTTCATCTTTTAAATAGTTCACTTACACCCCTAGCTAGGGGAACGAGCCGAGCTACTTGTGAAAAAGCTCGATCGACCGAGCTCGAGCCTAAAAGTAAGCTCGTTTAAAAAACGAGCCATAGCACGTATCGAACTCAAGCCATCTCACGAGTCTAAACAAGCCTGTGTTTTGTATAATTTTGATAATATATATCTATAGCTATAATCTATAATATATATAAACGAAACCTTTAAAGCTTGCTGGTTGCTCTTTAAATTCTCTCAAGCCACCAGATTACTTTATTTGTAAATGGAGGTTTTTCATGCATTTGACTCGAATTCACGGGTATGGGTCTCACCAAACCCAAAGAGCTCTTAAATGAGGTTTAACATCTCATTAAATTAAAAATTAATCTTACCAAATATTTGATATGAAAATATTATAAAATAGGGATATACTAAAAATTAACATCCGATTAAAAAAAAGATCATATTTATAATTAAGAAACAATTTTATAATAAAAAAAATAAACGGGTCATGGGTCTCACCAAACCCAGATAGCTTTTAAACCGGGTTATAACATCTTATTATTTGTGTAACCCTTTTATCATCAACCCTAAGTATATTATTAACTTCATTACAATAAATAAAATTAAAATCTAAAAACATATATAAATATTAGAAACGAATAATGTAAGCCCAACCCCCGTAGTACGGGGGATAAAATCTAGTGCATGTATATATGGTTCATTTAGGTTTTTGGGGAGTTCACTAGGACACCTTCCCATGATTAAATAATTGCATATATTTTCTTTCACTGTTAAAAGGTCAAAACATGTATATCAACCTATTCTAATAAAGTAAAATAATCGTGGATATATGTCATTTGGAGATTAATTTGTAGCCAAAATTCTTTCTCAAAATTTTCTTCTATTTTTAATGAAAACACACTTATGGCAATGGAATCAAAACATATCAATCAATTTTTTTAATCAAATAATTAATTATCTAAATTATAGGGATTATAAATATGCAAATATTTACGTCAATATAGTCAAAATATTTATTTAATGAAATAAGATCTATATTTTTTTTATTGCATCAATTTAAATTCACTTTTAAGTGTAAGAGATGAATGTTGTAAAAATTCAATAAATGAGATTTATAAGTCTAAAATTATAAAGACAAGAATAAATTATGAATGAATACCGGAATTATTCTCACATATTCATTCAACCTCCATGGATCCATGGGGTTGTCATCATTCTCTTTTGAAACTGTAATACAAAAAATGTTCTGTTCATGCTAATTTTATTAATAGGGGTGCTCTTCGGGTTTGTTTTTCTGGTTTCGGGTTTTTTGGTTTGGTTCTTCGGATTTCAAAGTTTTAAATTTTGGCCCGAAACTCAACCTAAATCTCTCACAGATAATTCAAGTTCAGGGTTTTTTGGGTTGGGTTAATCGGGTTTCGAGTATCTTAGAAAACAAAAATTATTTTAAAAACTACGGTGTTAAAATTGAAATTGCATATTTTTCTTTGCTTAAATGACCAAATAATAAAGCTATATAACTTGAAAAAAAATTCAAAGATAAGTAAAACAAACTCTAACCATAATCGTCTTCAGTCAATTGTGTTATGGTTGTTCAATTACGGTTACTATCTGTCATAAACGGAAATTATAAATTAATGATAAGCATTCGATTTATAATAGGTGGAATAACAGTAGTTGATTAGGGCTAGATTTTAATATCTTTAGTGGCTAAGGCTTAGCCTATTATACCTAAAATTATATTTTGCTTAAAACTTACACTGCATTCTTGAGTTTTTTATTTAAGGGTTTGAAAAAGAAAAGATAGGAAAATTTTTCTTGTTTTATTCTTGAGTTTTTTTGTTAAAAGAAAAGAAAGGGAATAGAAAGAAAAATTAGGCGTTTTTTCCTCCAAAACTTTCCTGCCAAATATGGCCGGATTGTGAAGGAAAGTTTATATATTACTAATTTACCCATATTTTCCTTTCTATCTAACTCAAGAATGAGGGCATAATTGTAAAGTTACAATTTTTTTCCCTATCTTTTCCTTCCTATCTAACTCAAGAATGTAATTAACACTTTCTTTTCTTTTATTTTATTTTAACTCGAGAATGTCTTTAAAGTATATAATTTCTTTTCCTTTCTTCCCTTATCCAATCTTGTCATTTCTTTTCCTTATATTTTAAACCTGAGAATGCAGTGTAAAAGTTTATTCGGGTTTTTCGGGTTGACAGAAACCCATAAATCAGCCCCAAGAACCAACCTGAATTACTTCGGTTGGGGTTAGTCTTTTCTCGGGTTCGGGTTAGTTTGGGTTCAGTTACAGGTTTTCTCGGGCTGGGTTTCGGGTAAAACTGAGAACCCTAATTTTATCTGTGATGCTATTTTTATGTCATTTATAATGAAACAATTTATCATCTTTTGTTAGAATTCACTATTTTATTAAAAAAAATATTATAACTTATAAAATCACTAGATGCATCTTTTTCTTTTTTGTAATTATGGAGAAATTGTGTAAGAATACACCATGCATTTGTATGAATTGACCATTAGAAAATATAATTTCAACTTATAAAAGCATTTAATTTGATAAATATAGGTTTTTATAAAACAATTACTTGTTTAATGTGTATATTTTAATTGTATTTATTTTAAGCATCTTCTGCATTATACGGGTTTTAAAGCTAGTTAATGGAATGAAAGAGGGTACAGTATAAAATATTTTTAAGTAAATATGTTTCTAACTTTCAGATCAAACTAAATGCACAGTAGTTATAAATTCACGGAACTCATCGATATCTGTGAGTTAATGGTGACCTACAAACTGTCACACTTTCTAATACACTTGCTGCAAAAGTACAAATTTTATTACACCTAGATGTTGATAAATTTTAGTCCCCATCTATATCGTAGTCTTATAATTGAATTTAAATTTAGTTATAAGAAATAAGAATAAACGTTGTCCTGAGTTAGTAGGCGTCACGTACATACTCAGTCGGTTATATTCTGATGTTGAGCACCATGGAATCTTTGCGACAATATCATGGAGTTCCAAGGGGACATCGTCTAGCAGGGTTTGGGGAGATGCCCCAACGGACAAGGTTAGAGATGATCGATCAACATTGTTATGTAACTTACGCACATATGTATAACATGATTTTAGGATTCGTGTCGGGTAAAACTAGACAAAAAGACCCGTTTAGCTCTCTACCCACATCTAGACATTGAAGACGAGGTAATAGTTCAAAACATATTCAGATGAACCGGTTAATAATAACTTGAAAAGAGAGTGAAACGGGTTTGTATAAAACTGGGACGGGTTTAGTTATTTCAATAAAATAGTATAATTCAAAAAATTAAATTTAGTTATCTTAATGAAAATTGGATTTTATAAAATTATAATATAATACCCTCTAGATGTGTGTGATTTACCAAATAAGGCAAAAATCCAAACTAACCAATTTCTGTTTCCTTATCTACAAAGAAAGAAATCAACCTCATTCGTTCGCTTGACGTAGGACTGTTTAAAAAGCTCGTGGCTTAAAGTTCAGGCTCGCTTGATAAAAGTTTGAATTGGTTGCTTCTTAAATTCTCTCAAGCCATTAGATATGCTTTATTTGTAAATGGAGATTTCTTATGCATTTAACCCGAATTCACGAGTATGGGTCTCACCAAACCCAGATAGCTTTTAAACGGATTATAACATTTCATTAAATTAAAAATTAATCTTATCAAATATTTGATATGAAAATCCTATAAAACATGGATATACTAAAAATTAATATCTGATTAAAAAAAATTATTTATAATTAAGAAACAATTTTATAGGTAAAAAAAATAAGCGGGTCATGGGTCACCAAACCCAGATAGATTTTAAAAACGGGTTATAACATTTTATTTATTTGTGAAACCCTTTCATTTTCAAACCCTAATTATATTATTAACTTTCTTACAATAAAGAAAATTAAAATTCAAAAAATATATATTAAAAAACAAAAAATGCAAAATAACCCACGTAATATGGGGGATAAAACCCAGTATATAGATAATAAATCTAATATAATCTAACTATCTATATAACTGCTTACCATAAAATTCTACGTGTCGCTCTCACGTCGCTTCCCACCCCTCTAATTTGTTATGGATTTAAGGATGGTCGTGTATGGTAGAATTTTGTTCAGTCCTCGTGGTAATTTTATATGTGACATTACGTCTATATGAACTGTAGTAGCATGTGAGGTGTAGAACACTAGAACTTAATGTTATCTATTTGTTTAATTTTATGAAGTTAATTATTTTTCTTAGAAATTAATGGTTTGTTGTAGGGAAGATTTGAAATTCTTTCATGATCATTAGCTTTCACATCTGCGAGTTTGGAGGAAAATTATCTGGAGACACTGGTAATTTTTTTACTTCAACTTTTTTGTTTTTTGTTACATTTATTGTTAGTTTATCTTGATTTAGGGAGTTTTATGTTTTAAACTTGAACCCTGTGCCACTTTTAACTAGGGGTGCTAACGAGCCGTGCTCACAGGTTTTCTGGTTCAACCGACATGAAACTAAAACTTTGAGGCGAAGCTGAACACGAATCAACCCGAAAGTTATGTCAAACGTGTGACTTGGTAGCACGGTACACCTTATTAAAATAGGAACTTCTGCGGTACATGTTTTATAGCTTATGGTTCAAGTATGTGATGCTTATTTTGGTGTTCTTCTCCACTTAAGCAGCATATTAAAACTACATTACAATTTGTTTTAAGTTCAGTGCAGCTATTTTCCAAACAGCCTTTAAAGAAAACATAAATGCAATAGTGGTTTTTTGGCACCTACAGTACTGCCATGCTACTGTTTACTTATTTGACATCTAGACTATATCGTAGCAACACAACCGAACATTTAAAACACGTCAAATTTTCTTATATTTTACTTAACATCAAGTAACACGCTACAAATATTGCATATTATATGTTATTTATAAAAAGTAATTTATAATTATGTGAATTTTATACATCTTTATTTCGTATTTAATAATTAACTTGCATTGTCTGTTTTCATATGCAGGCCCCGGAGGCCATTGACAAACTTGCTCAAGCTGGAATCATCCATTAAGAGGGGAAGGGGCATTTATGGGTATTACCTATGCACCGGTCAATCCCGTACTGCCATATCATTTCTACCCTTATGTACCCACAAATCACAAATTCACTGGCAGCATCTACCCATATGTACCCTAGAACTTTTTTGTGTTTTTGTTTTTTATAATAATAATAATTACTCATTTATTTTTCCAATTGTTATATATTCTTCATGGCAAAGGTTTGCCATGAATTACAATTTGGCAATCTACCCACATAGTTAGGGGTGGATTTGCCATGTGGTAAGTTACCCATGAGCCTTACTCACACTAGTGCTCCTTCCCCTCTAATATAGGGTAAGCTTTTCTATAAAGGGAGACAAAAATAGAAATGATGAGAAGGATTTATAGCCACACAAAAAAAACTTTCACCAAAAAAATAATAAATAAATAAATAAAAAATCATAACTCAAAATTTTATAAAAAACAAAAAAAGTAAAAACACAAAAATGTTTCCACCGTCTTCCTCGCTCTAAAAAAAGACACAATGTTGAGTGAAAAAGACCATTTTGTCTTTTTGTTTATCATTGTGTTTTGTGTTTATTTTCGTCATTGATTGTGTCTTTTTTACTTGACATTGTGTCTTTTTTTCTTAATATTGTGTTATATTACTCAGCATTGTGTTATATTTTGTTCGGCATTGTGTTATATTTTGCGATTTATTGTGTCTTTTTTAGTTATAATTGTGTCTTTTGCTCATTTTCGTCATTGTGTCTTTTAGGATTTTTTTTTGGGAACAAGAATGACGAGGGAAACATTTTGGTTTTTAAACTTTTTCGTGTTTTATTTATATTTTGAGTTATGATTTTTTTATTAATTTTTTGGAATTTTTGTTGAGGGGTTTTTGTGTGGTCACAAATCCTTCTCACACTCCTCATTTTTGTCTCCCTTTATATTTTAACTTTTCCCAGCTTTTGTTACTTGTTCATTTTTTATTTGTTGACTTCAGAGAGTCAAACTTCATAATTTTCAAATTCATATTTGATGTGGAGTTGACTTTTCCTGACCTTGAAATTGCTAATGCTTTAGTACTTATAATTTAGTAAAAACATGTTTATCTAACTTCCTTACACATATTACTAATTGGTATCTTGGCAATGCTTTAGTTACTTTAGTTTCAAAACACACGCACACGCATGATGGAGGATATTTTTGAGGAATCCGTTATTGATATCGATTCTTTAGAGTCTTTTGCGCAACCAATGGCGAGGCTTTCTTAGGCCCCGGGGGCCCCAGCCCGCTGTTTTTTTACGTATTAGTGTAAATTTACTCGTTTTTGTCCGAAATTTTTTATATGTAGTGTAAATTTAGCTGTTTTCGGCCGAAATTTTTTTATACGTTGTGTAAAATTTTGCCTTTTTTCGGCCAAAATTTTTTATACTTAGTGTAAAATTTAGCCATTTTCGGCCGAAATTTTTTATACGCAGTGTAAATTCCAAAAATTTGAGCACGGCCCTCTTCGTTTGTAAAATTTTGTATACATATTAAGAAAAAAAATAAAACTGCCATGGGGAAAAACTTATTAGTAGTTTCAATTTGTAATGACTGATACACTTCTATTAAATTAAGAACCATATAAAATATAAATTGCATATGGATATATAATGATTGAAGAATAAAACAAAAACTGGTTCTATAATTCAACTTGTTAATAGTTTTGATTTTTTGTTTTACATATATTAAACTTATTAATAGTTTCAGTTATTATGTTTTAGATACATTACGGATGTACTGATAATGCAAACATTAATCGAAGACCAAGGACAGTTTGGGCATTTACAGAAAATGGCAAGTTAACGAATAAAGATTATTGCTCGGGTCAGATTTATGGGTTGACCACGAGTGACAAATTTTGGAATTTTTGAGAAATAATGAAAGTTGACCAGAAAAAGTCAAACGAGCCTAAGCGGAGACAAATTTAATCGAGGTTTCTCACTTTGCTTAGAGCTAATTTTCTGACATGAGGTTATAGCTTATTTTTGTTCATAGCCGATGCCCGATGGTATCGAATAATCACCATGGGGCTCTAACTTCATCATACAATTGGGTGATAACTCAATTATTATGCGTTTTTTAAACTAGTGGCGGATTCAGAGAATTTTATCACAGGGGTCGGTTGACTATCGGTATATAAAAAAAAGTTTCGGCCCGGTTCAGCCGTTCGGTTCGGGTCAAATCGGCATATAACTTCTGCTATCGTATTAGAAAAATAAAAAAGATAATCAAATATGTTAATTTATATTTTAATTTTTATTTGGGTCGGTGTCCGAAAACGAAACCAAAAAATTCTAAGGGGATATATCTATGTAATAAAAAAAAATATATTCCACCTATAAAAGAAACTATGGGTAAAAAAAATAAAACATACAGAAAACTTCTCTACATATATTAAGTTTTAAATAAATTAACTAACAGATAAATTAGTAGAATCACTTTTAAAAGATTTACTGTTAAAATATAAAAATATTGAATTATGTTTATCTAGTGTCACAATAAATTGAATGTAGATTTCCATGTATTTAATATTTTTAGTTTGAACTTTGAATTCGACGGACCCAATAAAAAATTGAAATATTAGGTCACTGCTTACTTTATAAAAAAGGCCCAAGACTTTTCAAATAACACTAGTTCGTCTTCTGCCTTGCTTCAATTGAAAACAATTCTAGGCATTAATTGATGCCGCTAAGTGAAAGAAAATCTGATTTTTTAGTTTTACTTTTCTCCTTTTCATCTCAAATACACTTTGAGCATGTTTGGGATTGAGTTTGAAAAATGTTTATTAGCTTAATGGCTTTTTCAAAAATCCATTTTAAAAAGTTAGGATTTGGGGCTTTTAGAAAACTGCTTTTAAACCCTTTCAAAAAGCTAAAGTAGGAAAGATTTTTGTGATTGCCAAACACATTTTTAATTTATTGGCTTTTTTAAAACACCAATAAGCCAATAAGCATTTTTCAAACTCAATCCCAAACATGCTCTTTGTTTCTACCAACAATAATTCCATAGGGGTCAGTCGGGATTTTAACGCATATATACAACTAAAAGAATTTTTTTCATAGGGGTCGGCCGACCCCCGTACCATGTTAGTGGATCCGCCCCTGCTTTAAACATATAGTTTATGTTCAAAGTTTATTCGAACATAAACAAATGTTCACAAACATAAACGAGTGTTCATGAACATAAATGAGTGAACATAGCATGTGTCATGTCCGTTTGTTTAATTAAACGAATAAATATTTTTTTTCACGTTCTTTCGTTTAAGCTTTAATTAACAATACTAGAAGAAAGAATAATGCATAAAGTTTATTACTTTGCAGGTAGGATATTGTAAGACCCCAAACCTAGGAGGTCCTAGTGTTGGTCATTCATAAGCAATATAGTTTAATACCGGAGTTTAAAATAAACCAATGCAGCTAAGGGTGAGCAAGATAAGGGTCATACCCTTAAAACCCTTTTACCGGACTCGTAAAACCCTTAATTAGACCCGAATATGTAATAAGGGTCGGGTAAAGGGTATTTAAATTTCACCTTAAAGGGTAAAAGAGTTTCAAGGGTCCGACCCTTTTCGAACCCTTAACCCGTTTACTAGTTTCTAGATAGATATACATCCGATTCGCGATTAATCCGAAATGTAGGAGAGGTTTGTATTTTATATATGATTCATCATAAATTTCTCAACTACTAAGAAAAATAAAAATAAAAAGCCGTACTACTGATTGGAAACACACACACACACACACATATATATGTATGTATGTATGAAAATCACTGAATTGTTCTTTACATGTAATTTGTGAATGTGAATATTATTTGCATCCAGTCAAATGGTTGATAAACGTTAGAAGCTAGAGTTTACTGTGTTATTAAACGAAAGTATAATTGTTCTAGAATTCATATATTAAAGTCAATATGAGATATGCAACTAGTAAATGCAGAAAATGAGCTCTGATTACTGCTTTAAAGGGTAAAGGGTTGGACCCTTGAGACCCTTATTTATACCCGACCCTTTTATTGTTTAGAGGGTAGGGTCTTGGGTCCAAATTTCTTCCTAAAAGGGTAAAGGGTCCGGGTAGGGTATTAGGTTAAAGGGTAGGGTCTTACCATTTGAACAGTCCTAAATGCAGCGGAAACATTCAAACTATTCAACTTTAACCAAGAAATTTAAACAAACAAGATCTGAGTCCAAATAAACAACTTAAAATGAAATGCCAGTCCTGATGCGGGTAACTCTATACGTAGCCATGAGATCCTCTTACCAACGCCTAACCTGCAAGCAGTCTTATATATATTGAAAACGTCAGCTTTGCTGAGTGAGTTCTAGTTTTAAAACTATCAATTAAGGATTTAAACATCAAATAACAGTTCATAAACAGGTGTACGCAACATAGCATATAAAATAGTCGGTGCACGGGGTCGTTTAGGGTCCATAAATGCCCCTAACAGGCCAAACACAAAGTCATAGCACTATTAGAGGACTTCTTCTATTGCCCTGTGAAGAAACTTCTTCTAGTTGCCCTGTGAGAGGACTTCTTCTGTTGCCCCGTGAGAGGACTTCTTCTTTTCCCCTGTGAAGGGACTTCTTCTAGTTGACCCAACCCATGCACGACCATTAAAATCATAAACATCAAACATAACATCAAGTGTATAAATCATATATAAATCCGTATAATATATAATTTGCATATATAAACCATCAATATACATATTCATCATCTAAAAATCGTGTTTTCTAAACCTGCGTGTAAAGATCATAAAACATAAATAAAATATATGTATGTTTGTAAACCGTTTTCAGACTCTTTTATCATTATAAGTACATACATAGTAATCATATTGGTAAAAACATTTAAATATACATACAAGCCCTAAAATTATTAAAACATTTAAAAGAAAGGGCGTCTAGAACTCATCTTAAAGCCTTTTACTTTATGATAGAAAGCACTTGCTTCACTTAATAGGCATCCTAGAATTGTAACAACTTAATTAAATATATATACAAAACGCTATCACAATCTACATAAGAGTTTTGAGTCGTTCGGTTGAGTTTTTCGTATAGCCTATGTGAATCTCTATAAAATGATTACTTTTTTAAAATAATGAAGTAGCATATGGTATGCTACTACTTATAAATGCATATTGAGAAATATAGATATTAAAATCAATTAATTTCTCCTCATTCACAGCAATAAACATATAGACTTATTATATCAAGTTCAAAATTCACCTTTTCTCACATTACATTTATAATATAGCCAACTTTTTAAGACGTTTGTACGTACTTGTCTCGATCACTTTATTATCCCATAGTTCTTGTAAAATCTGGTTACGCATTTTAATTAATATATATCATTCCTACTGTCAAATTCAAGGGGTTTTGATTTATTTATTATTTTTAGAAGCTTTCGATAACAATTTGAAGGCTATGACTTTATCCTATTTCCTTTTACCAATTTGAATCAACATTCGTTCGATGAGTTAACACGCTAACACCGCCTAAAACTCAACCGAATCAACCACCCCCTACATTTAGATTGCAGTGACAAATTATTGTCAAATATGAATTCAGTTAACTTACGGCTGATTAGGCATAAGGAACTTAAAACATTGAGACGAACGACGTGCCTTGAAAACCGCTCGAAGAGTCGATAACCCTGAGCATGAATATCATAGTTCTTGTAAAATCTGGTTTTAATAAAGAGTGTTACTTGCTCCCATATTAAATGAATCAAGTTTCGAATAGCCCCCTGTAGTTCCATTTGAATGAAATTTTGATCCAGAAGTTAAGTAAATAATTGTCCCGCTTAAATACGAATTCGACAAAACATTTTTCGCGAAAGGGTGTTACAGATATGCTTTAATTACTGCAAATGGACTTACATATGTTACAACCGAAGGTGACCCTTTATTTATTTATTTATGGATTAATAAATAATCATCTTTTGTATGTAATCAGATGCTGCAAATTGTATAAACTTTTGGCCTCACAGTAACAATCTAAAAGATACAACTTTATTGGTTTTTGGTATATTAATTGGTTTTTAATGATCCAAACTATTATCTTTTGGTCACTGTTGGTCCCAACTAATAAATTGGCTACTAATGGTCCCAACTTTTAAAGTATTTGTTTCTAACGGTCCGCGACTAACAGGATCCTAACGTCGTTAGTTTCAGGTCGCCGGGCTTTGACCGGAAAACTCAATTTTTTTCTCGAAAACTCAGCATTTTCGTCCCAAACATCTTGGTAACTTCATGTCGAACCTTTATTGAGGTACTCGGAAACCCAAGAACCATCTTCGGAATCGGTTGATGGTGCTCAAGTGGTGGTAGTTGGTTAGCGGTGAGTAAATCGGCGGTGGTTGCGGTGTTTAGGCGGTGTTTTTCCGGCACCAAATTTGAATTTTCCGGCCAAAAACGTTTTCCCGACACTGAAACTAACGGCGTTAGGATTCTGTTTGTCGCGGATCGTTAGGAACAAATACTTTAAAAGTTGGGACCATCAGTAGCCAATTCATTAGTTGGGACCAGCAGTGACCAAAAGACAATAGTTGGGATCTTTAAAAACCAATATACCTTGCTTTTTAGATTACAGAAAGAGTAAATTGTGGTTTTCGTCCATATGGTATGTACAAATCTGCGGTTTTAGTCTAGTAGGTTCAAATTTGCGATTTTCGTCCTTGTGGTTTCATTTCACTTGCAATTAAATCCGATCCCACTAGCCCCGTTAAGTATGACCGTTAAACCCATCAGCGTGCCCCTCACGTGAAGTGCATTTTTGTCCTTTTTTCCCCAAATACACCCCAGCCTCTTATGTGAGGGGGCTTGCGAATTAGAGCTGAGGTTTATTTGGGGAGAAAAAGGATAAAACTGCCCCTCACGTGAACGGCCAGGCTTAACGGGGTCAGTGTGATCGGGTTTAATTGCAAGTGAAATAAAACCACATGGACGAAAATCATAAATTTGAAACTATTGGACTAAAATCGTATATTTAGACAAATCACAGAAACAAAAACCACAGTTTACTCTTACAGAAATAAGAAATAAAACCATAGAGCTTAATTTGACTTTTGGTTCTGGTTTACATGGGTTGTTTCAAATCAGAGGTAGTATTTTTCTTACAATTTATTCTTAGTCTACTCTTTTATGTCATTAATATGTAATTTATAGTGCATTTCTAGAGGCAAACGGTGGTAGACTTCAAGTTAGCTGTAGCATGTGGTTAAATTGATTATTATTATTATTATTATTATTATTATTATTATTATTTATGTTTTTTAAAAGACATAAAATAATATAAAAAGGGAGTTTAGTGTTTTTCTATCTTTTTTATTTTATTTTATCTATAAACTTGCTCATTTAGGTTTATTTGACTATGATTTATTATTTTTGAAGAAACACTAGGTCGAACTGGATAGTCCGACCGGGTATTTCTCCATATATGAGTATTCTGAAGCGCTATGAGAACAGATCCAAGCTAGTGTCTGCAAAACAGAACACCGTTGAGTCTCGTTATGAGAAATGACAGAGTGGGGGGTCTTCCCGTAACCACCCTCCGCGTGAGAATAAGTATCGTACTATGATCGGAATAAAGTAAGATATAGTATGCAATTGCTTGAGGCTTGAGAGTGTGAATGAATACCTTGAAGAGATGATCTTCGTATTTATAGCCGAGGGTGAGAGAAAGTGATTGGTGGAGTTGTCACTATCAAGTTATTCCCTCTCTACCTGAATGGACACGTATCGAACCTTTACTGGATGTTGACAGCCTGGACCCGTTTATGGTGTAGCCATTACCTGTGCACGTCGTGGGATGACCATTATGTGTCCAGGTGTCCTCTTTCCATTGGTCGATGTCGCTATCAGGGGGTATTGGGGAATCTTCTAGAAATAGTTTGTTACAACTGCTCTTCCATATCACGTGGGGATCATATGCGTGATGAGTCTCTTGTTGCTTGTGGGTTCCTCTCGCGGATGTTCATTGGTAATCCGCGGGTTATAGTTGGAGGTCCGCGAAGCATGTCTCGGGGTGTGGGTGGCCTTACCGGCTCACGTGTTCCTTGCGCGGGTGTCTCTTTGTGTCACACCCCGAATAGCATAATGCGGAAGCGTAAAACGGGAATGTAACAAACACCTCTGGTATCAACAACATTGTTTATAAATAAACATTACAACTAATTTACATTATATTACACTGGTCTATCTTTTATTACAAACTAGGTGTTACACCAAGATATACTCATAAGCTACTCTAGCCATACTGGTAGCCTTGCCTCTATTCAAACTGCATCGATCACATTTAGTAACAGGTAGCACACAATCACGGATTTTCCAACTTCGGTAACCCTGAAAAGCAGTTTAAAACGGGTCAACTATTGGAGTTGGTGAGTTTCACGAGTTTCAAGAAAACAGTAATGAGTATTCGCAAGTCAACACTTGTAATCATGAAATAAGTATGTATGTATGTAAATGATGTATGTGATGTAATTATGCTAAGCTACAGTGAAGCCTGGACTGTTCGTGCTGCGTGCCTCCATTTCCCACGCTCAATCAACCACTGTGGCCCCTTTCCGCCCACAACATGCCCCGGTAGCTATGTCTAACACTACATAGCTGGTTCGTAAAAATATGGACATGTGCAAACGGGATAATGTCTCAGCAACCGTGCTGGCTCCGCCTGGGTTTGTCAAACCAATAGTACTATTCACAAGCCACCGGCTCGAAGTTAATCACTGTGTTAATGGGGACTTTCATGTGTTAGCACTTAGATAATTCACATCATCACATGTTTCAGGTATGTATATAGATATAAGCAAACATGTTTTTCACCCCAAAAGTTCGTAAAACAGTTTAAAAGTGGGGTCATGAAACTCACAGTTTAGTCGATAATCAGTACTGTATCAGCTCGTGTTTTGTTCGGTCCGCTATCAGTAATCCCTATAATCAATATTATAATAATATTATTATATTTTAATATTATTATAATCTCAATACTAATCTGGGCTGTATAACTAATCTGGGTGTAGTTGGAACGCCCAGAAAGTAGCAGTAGGCTTAGGTTGTGATGTTGTTCAATGTCTAATACTTAAAATCGAACTTGGCTCAGACTCCCGATTTCTCAGCTGGGCCAAGTTGTTCGTTTACGCGTTCAGAAAAACAGTTATGGGAAAATAAGCTTGGGTAAATGTATTGATTAACAAAATGATTAAGTTATAAAGAAAGATCTCGTATTGGGGTCCCGGATTAGCCACGGGGCCCGTTTCCGTTTATACAGTTTGATTTGAGAAGAAACGCGCACAATCCACCCGGATTGTCCAGGTTTCTCATAGAAAAGTTCATTTTTACTTAATTAGTCCAAAAATATGATTTTTGATCACTCTTGGTGTTTTGATTTTCCCGCAGGTTCACTAGTCGCGAACTTGCCGGTTGTTATAAAAACTGAATTTGTTTAATATTCAGATTAGCATAATTAATTAACAGTTAATCATTAAATTATGAAAATTTAACCACTTTTTCAATTAAAATATGTAGATTTTAGTAAAAATATTTCTGGAATTTATTTACTTTTTTATTAATTTATAAAAATTCATTTTATCAGCTATATTTCGCCTGAAAATCGTCCGTTTACCCCAAACAATTTCCAAATATTCCACAAAAATTCCTGAATACTCAAATCATGTCCCAAAACAACCTTTATCAATTCCAGAATGTAAAAAGTTCGTGCAATATTCTTTTCGGCCCAAATTCGTCTGTAAAAATTCACACGAACGCAAATAAAAAAAAACACCTTAAAACTTCTCCAAATGATCCCAAAATTCATATGTGATCAAAATACATCAAATCTGAGTTCCCAGAAAAATTTCATAATTTTTTGAAGTATTTTAGCTATTTTTTCCCAAATAAACGTCCCAATTTGGTAATAAATTCGCCAAATATTCTCGGACGGTTGAAAAATTACCAAATTTAAACAGGGACTCACTGACATGATCCCTGATGTCCCTGCAAAATTTCAAGTCCTAACAATATGCAAATCACAATCTTAACCTAAATAGCCCGTAAGCGAGTGTTTCGGCATTACCTTAGCGGGTTTGGCTCGTTTCTCCGACCTTTTAATCAAGTTTTCAGGTTCTTGTGCTTCTAAGAAAGCTAGGTACAAGTCCTATATCACAAAACAAGCAATATTTCATCAACATAACAGCCCTTATGTTAGGGTTTCGGCTAGTGCACAAAAACGAACTTTTGAACCGTAAAAACGTCATTTCAACCCTTTAATCCGTGTTTATGGCCAAAAAAAAACTATCAAAACAGGTTCCTTACCATGTGTATGATAAAAACATGTTTATGGACCATTTTTAGGATTTTTACACGGTTAGAAATGATTTTTAATAACCAAGACATGTTTTTATAGTATTAAACAAGTTTAAACAAGTGTAAAAGTAGCTTATTTAAGTTGTTTACCTTAGGGTTTCTTGAGTTTTTGGCTGGAGAAGAAGTTTATGTCCAGAATTTTCAAGAAATAATGTTGAAAATATCTTGTATCTAGTTTAAATGTGAAAGAAAAAAAGGGGGGGGGGGGGCTGCTGCTGCGATCGGACCATTATGGGCCCACTTTGGGCCCATTTTGGCCCAAGTTTCTGATTTCTCAAGCCCAAACACGAAAAGCCCGGTCCAAATTTAGTTCGGGTTCGGTTTTTTGCGCGAAAAAACTTGTCGGGTGCGTTAAACAACGCGAAAACAAGTGTTTTTCGGCTAGTTTTGTGTAAAATTATAAAAACATACTATATGTTTGTAAAAATCAAAAATATTTTCACGGATCACTTAAAACATTTCAAATAAGTGTTTGGTAAGTCTTTTTCGGCTTAACGGATGATACAATGCTTGGTTTGTAACTATCTTTCGCGTTTAAATCTATAGCGGGTGGTTAAACGAGCATGTTTTCGTTTAACTTGTTTGCTATCAAACTAAGACCATATTTCTAATATTTTAGCTTGTATAGATCGTATATCACTTATAAATGCCCCCTTGAGATATCTGGGTCATAACCCGACCCGTTCGGTTAATCGTTCGTTTGTTACGCAAAAGGCGTTTATTTGCTTAATCGGTAAATACGTACTGAGGTGTACCTTGTTTTGGCTCAAATGTCACACTTTGGCAATCCGCGGGTCAAATAAGGGGTCCGTGTATGGCGGATGTCTTTTGACGATCCGCGGGCTGGATAAGGGATCCGTGGGTAGCTTTGCTACCCTCCCCTCTATAATTTTGTTTGGTATATATATCTTTTGTTATCACGGATCTAGAAATATTAATCATATAAAAATGAAAAATTGGAAATAAATAATCCCACCTTTTGTGTATTGACCGATAATAATCTCACCTTTAAAAATCACTAGCAATGGTCCCACCTTTTAACTATTTTTGTCTCACTGGTCATCCGTTAAAAAATACTTAACGTCGTAATGTTTTTTTCCCTAGTTTCAAACCGATGTTTTAGGGCTTTTGATCGGAAGAACGATATGAGTCGACTGATGTAAAACTTATTTCGAAACGGTGATTCAAATGGCTTGATTTTTGTT